>NC_069377.1:9090909-9393939 GCF_021730395.1 Mercenaria mercenaria | reverse complement strand
GTAACCCGGCAAATACAGAGTTTAAAGGCCTAGATTTTGGCAGTGGGCCAAGGGATTTCTGTCTTCACCAGCACATTTGGGGGCTAATGACCATCATAGTATGGTTCCAATGAACAAGGGTCATTGTTTATTGGAGAGTCAGTCTACCTTTCAAGTGTATCAATTAGTGATAAGGGGAAACAAAGTAATTTATTTTAAATTAATGAATAATTAATTAAATTTATACTAGGTTTTTTTTTGCATTTCTATGTAAAGAAAAATATTGTTGATCAAACACAATAATAAAATAATCAGAAACTTATTTTCACAATAATAAAATAATGAGAAACTTTCTTAAAGAAATGTGCAAGTTTTTATTTTTTTCAAATTCTGTCTGGAGAATTGTGATATTTCAGAAAAATGTGATTTTCACTCATCTAAAGCTGGCAGAATACTGTAGATAACATTTGTCTAAAATTGAAAACAATATGTGCATTTCAAAGTTACAAAGCAAAGCATGAAAAAAAATCACTTTTGGCAACAAACTGAAAATGAAAATTGAGTATAGATGGAACACAATAATTTTATATTAATTTTTTGTCAGCACAAAGAACTCATGAAGTTTTCACTATACTTGTGTTTTATGATCATTATTATTTTCAATATCATTACTGTATCTTTTATCATCCTATATGTAATATAATAATAATAATAATTATTATGATAATAGTAATTATTATTATCATTATTATTTTTATTATTATTATTATTATTATTATAACATTAAAGTAATAGTTATTATAATCTATATAATATCAAAATAATAATAATTATTATTATCATTCCACATTCACTGAAGAAAAATTAATTTCTTTCAACTTCACTGCACACATCTTCATGGTCTAGTTGGGGTCCCTGCTGTGCTAATTGCCCTCTAATCAGTTACTGTTACATAATGCGCTGATAAGCAGCAGATAAGATGGGAGTTGTATATTGGATTGGGGGGTGGGACACTTATATAGTAGTGAATCTAGGTCTTTAAAACGAAATCAAAAATATAATCTCTGTTATATTGTGTACGGATCGCGGGGTCGCGAGTTCGATCCTCGGGCGGGGCGTATGTTCTCTGTGACTATTTGATAAACGACATTGTGTCTGAAATCATTAGTCCTCCACCTCTGATTCATGTTGGGAAATTGGCAGTTACTTGCGGAGAACAGGTTTGTACTGGTACAGAATCCAGGAACACTGGTTAGGTTAACTGCCCGCCATTACATGACTGAAATACTGTTGAAAAACGGCGTTAAACCCAAAACAAAGAAACAAACAAACAAAAGAACAGAACAGAACAGAACAGATCAGAACAGAACAGAACATATTTTATTACTCATAAACTATACAGTTTTTAGTGTTTTCCAATAAGAAGTTTCAACAAGACATTTATGGAAACAAAACGTGCATACATAGAAAATAATATTTTCCTTTTAAAAAAGTTATGTGGATGAACTTACGAATCTATTATGAATTTCAATAATCTAAATAATTTCTCAATTACAACGTATTAATGATAGTTGTTAATTCAGCGAAATTAAGCAAACGGCTACGTACATCTAGAGCTTCATGTATAAATTTGCTTAACACATATAATTCGGATTTGTTTTGGCTACTTATTAAATTTACGCACTTAAAAATACTTGGTCTCTGTCTAGAAATTCGCTTAATATATTTTTGTCGTAACTCACTGTATGGTGCACATATAAACACAAAAATTGTATCTATATAATATAAAAAAAACGGTGCATATGTTGGAACCGTCTACAGACGAGCGAACAGTGTAGAAAAGTATTTCCTCAAAAATGAAATTAAACACAATAAATTCTGACTTACCAATCAAGCTTCATCATAGTGTAAACTCCGACTTCAAAAATCAACACACAAATAACCCACGCATGATTCACGAGTTCACCAAGACTTAATTCATTCTCAGAAACTGAATACTGCTTGACGATACGTGCTAAGCCGATATAGGTTTTGCTGTACATAATAAAGATGCACTTTGTTTCTTGGAAATATACTTCAAACACATAAATGTCGAAGTTTTGAAGATGTCTTAAGATTGTTTTGGCTTGTGACATTTTCTCACAATTGCTACACAATGTGCCTTTCAGCTGCAGCAAAAACTGATCATAAAGCTCATAATGCTTTTGTTTATTATGACTGTCTAATTTTTCATTCTATAAACGTTAAATATATTTTCTTATTTAATCGATTAGAAGAAACAAATTTTCGGTCTCAAAGCGGTATTTTACACATAGAATTAATGTTTAGATGCGTAATATTGATACTTTCGTGAGAATAATCTTCCCATTAATAAAAACATTAATTTTAGAAATTTAACTTTTATGCCAATTTTGTACCAAATACTGCAATTATATAAAAGACATGACTTTCTTTGTTACTTTTTTGTATATATACGTGCGATTTTCGTTATCGGATTGTTTTCTTTATGGCGATCTGTCTTCTAGAAAACTCAACGCTTAATACGGAATTTTCTTTAGGTAAGCAGTATGTAGACAAGGAAGCCGTAAAACTATAAATGTTGTCCATCTGTTGTCCATTTTCTGAAAAACGGCGTTAAACCCAAAACAAACAAACAAACAAAAGATCAGAACAGAACATATTTTATTATACATTAACTATACAGTTTTTAGTGTTTTCCAACAAGAAGAAGTCAACAAGACATTTATGGAAACAAAACGTGTAAACATAAAAAAAATAATATTTTTCTTTTAAAGAAGTTATGTGGATGACCTTACGAATCTATTATGAATTTCAATAATCTAAATAATTTCTCAGTTACAACGTACTAGTTTTAATGATAATTGTTAAATCAGCGAAACTGAGCTAACGGCTACATACATCTAGAGCTTCATGTATAAATTTGCTTAACACGTATAATTCGGATTTGTTTTGGCTACTTATTAAATTTACGCACTTAAAAATACTTGGTCTCTGTCTAGAAACCCGCTTGATATATTTTTGTCGTAACTCACTGTATGATGCTCATCTTCAATTTCATTCATATCACATATTTGACAATAAGGTAGATTTCTTTCAATTCTGTTTTGGGAGTATCTCCCAGTTTGTATTCGAAGAACAGGGCAACTTTGATACGTAATTTTGTTAATGCTATCCTTAGTTTTCTCGTAACAATTTTGTCTAAGTAAGATTCGAAAGCAGAAGATACTTTTGCAGATTTATACTATAACAATACAGCATTACGGTCTATACTGCCTTGTCCATTTTGCGTAAATTCATCAACCAGTCTTTGTCTGAACATTGACAGAAAGTTTGTAATATCTACTTGGTATACATTATAACATACATCTAGAAACTCATTGGCGAACATATCTTCAGCATTGCTAAACCAATTGACTTTGTTCATCTCAACATCTGACATAGAAGAATCGACAATAGTTCTTATAATATTATATTTTCATAACTACATAATTTAAACCAGTATTTTATTATGCGTACGTATCTTTTTATGTAAATAGGGTATCGACCTAACTCTCCATATACAGCTACATTTGAGGTAGATTTATTTATTTATTTTTTTTTATTTATTTATTTGGGTTTTAAGGCGCACCAACACAGTATAGGTTATATGGCGCCAAACAGGACTACAAATGTTTGTTCCACATCTCATTTACATCGAAATAAAAACATGAGGTATGGAATCAAAATTTGCATACCTGCTGGAATCACAGAGTTACTGCAAAACCAAGTGTTAAGACCCTATAAATCGCCTCTTATGATCATGCAAGGGTAAGGCAGTGGTTCCAATTCTTTTCATATACAAATCGTCCCAGAACCTCATGGGGCTTGAGGAAGATTGTCTTACACCAAGAATAGTTTTACGATACTTAAGTTGTAAATTTTCAAGCTGTTTCGATTTTGAAAAATCCCGTATTTCACAACAATAGGTTATGATAGATGATACAAATGCATCAAATAATTGTAAAGCTATCTTTGGTTTTGTATCATATCTTTTTAAAATTGAAACAGATTCATAATTAAACATACATAAAAATCATCGTTTGATTGCGGATTTTTGCCAAAATAAGAAATTTATTTTGAACAATCTGGTGTACAGAATGCCTTAATTAAAGAAAGATATGATACCGGTATTAATTATATATTACCTGAGGTGTCTATATCCACTCAATACAAACATAAAAGTTCTTCCTTTCATTTGAAATTGTCATATTTCTTACATTAAGTCCGTCTAAAGAGTTGTTTTTCAAAAGTTTCAAATCGCTAAGTATATATTTCTCCGACTTTAATAACATTTATTGTAAGTTATTAATAGACGCGCCTTTTTGTCATCGAAGTTGTTGCTTTTATTAATATGTGGGAATTACGTTTTCTTGCATACCAGACGGAGATTTCCGGTATTTTTACCGGTGCTGGAAAAATCCATCTTACACCCCGGGGTGTAAGATGACTCTCGTGCTGTAAATGACGTATTACGAACTTACATGTATGTAGAAGATATATGTAGTAATTTACATTTTATTTAAAAAACAGAATAAAAATTCAATACCTTGACAGTTCCTCTTTGTTCCTGATAGTATATTTCTCGATTCAAAATACGTTATTTTATCATAAATTCATAACGTTACGCTGCAACTGATAAAACAAAACCGAAACTAAACATTGTTATTTGTTTTGAAACGTCATGACGTCTTTCCTGTTTACGGACGTTGGTTTCCCGCGCTTTGTTTAAATACACTGCCATAAGATATATTTCTAAAAAGAAAGCCGTTCGATTGATTTTATTTTTATTATTATTTCTTGAAATCAGTATGCAAGAAAAAGATTCTGTCACTGGTTATAGGTGCAGATGGAAATATCCGGCTCTCGGGTAACTGTTTAGGCGGTAACTCGGTAGGAACCTCGTTACCGCCTAAACAGTTACCCGAGAGGCCGGATATTACCATCTGCACCTATAACCAGTGAAAGAATCTTATAATATTATCCAACTGAATGATTTTTTTAAGACATAGAATCACCTTAGAAATCAAGACAATCCATAATTTGCATTTAAATAGAAATCAGAGAAACCATTACACTGAAAGAAGGAAGAGGTGCACAGACCAACGAAAATGATGAAATGATTTATGGTAAAGGTTTAATTGATTAGTAATTATGAAGATGAAACGAAAATATGTAAATATCAAGTCAAGAAATGCTTGTGCGAAATAGTGGCATTTTATTAACAAATAGACAATGTTTAAAAAGTTAAAGCCCAAAGAATTTTACAAGATGAAAAATGTTGGTAAAGCTTCCGACGAGAAGAGCAAAATCTCGTGGTTTCCATGTGTTAGGGTAAGACTACATTATGCACATGGATCATTTAAACTAATTTATTAGACGAATTTTGGAACGTAGTCTTTAACAAGCATTTATCAATGCAATTAATTGGGAGTACTAATAACTTTTTGAAGGACTTTGAATGAGGAACATTAGCTTGCTACTTCCCGTGAAAAGTTGTATGATAAAGCGCAAGGATAAACAAATGTAACATTGGTCCCTTTCAGTTTGATTCCTCTGACTTTTTCGTTATAACCTTTGTCCAAGATGTTGCGGTTGGTCAAATACATATGCTTTTTATGTGTAGGTTTCTAAATAAAAATGATTAATCAAACCTAAATTTAGCACAGAGCCACTAAAAGAAAACCTGTCCTTAATCATTTTCAAATCCAATGAAATTTAGTACAGATATTGCTTTTGAAAGTTACAAAGAAGTCAACGATAAAAACAGGGTAAGGACCAATCTACTTCTTGGACATAATCAGGGGAAGTAACTGACTAATGTTCCCCATTACATTTTGTATAATAATTTCACTTTATTTCAGACTTTTGTGCTTTAGAGGAAGCAACTTTCATAAGAAACAACGCTGAATTCCCCTCTAATGACATTTATGTATCGTAGTGCAGTTTGATATTCACAATTTTTAACGTATAAGACAATTACTCTGCTGTCTTTGATGGAATAAGATTTAAGCTGATATACAGTAACAGATGGCCAGCACATTCTGTTAAGTAAAAGAACTATAACTCTGTATCTATCTATCTATGTGACTTTTCTCAAAAATATCTCCCTTATTGTAATCAGTTCCAAAGCTGTGTTCCACTTTGCTTCTTGGCCTGTTTGCCTAGTTCTCGTCGTTTATTTGTTTTACTCTTTCGTAAATGTATTCTATTTACACATCAGTATGAAACTTTAAATAAAAGCCAAATCACACAGTGTCTATTGCCCTAGAAATAATGAAGTACTATTGTTGTAAATGCACGAAAACAAGAGTCCTTGTTAACGAAGTTTTTGAAAGACGATCAGGCCCGGATCCATGTCCGGGTCATGGGGGGACCGTCCCCAACCCCACCAAGCTGAGAAGTGACCTTTACTCATTATAGATGCATCCTGCTATTTAGACCCAGAAACGCATCAGAGGCCGCCATTTCATACCTGTATATCACATTGTTCCAGTAAGAGAGCCCCTGTAGGAGCCCCCTGACCCCCTCTCCTCATCATGGTGGGAATAACCAATCCATCGCCTCAATATTTAGACCAAAAATGCACACGAGGCTACCATTTCATGCCTGTATTTCAAAACTTTCAAAAAGATGATAGCGCGAGTAAGATATCGATGAAAAGCTAGAAGAATGTTATTTTGTTCCATTATTTCGAAAGTGCAATGCTTTTATCCCCGTCTGAAAAAGAAATGTTATCTTGTAAGATATCTTACAGCAATTGGCTGGCAGTAAGTTTGTACCATTTATAATTTTCACAGTTTTCACATTAAAACGATTTTTAGGAAGAAGAAAACGCCTAAAATGCTTGAAACACTCGATAACTTCGGTATGTTAAATAAAATATGTTTTCTCCATTTTGTTATGATTCGATTTGATACAAAGAATATTGGCAAAACTTAACATGTTGAAAAGTATTATATATGTGAATTAAACTTTGCGATGTTCTACTCAAAGTAGAAAGCCGTATATTTCATGTCTTGCCAAAATCAAATGTACACTTTGTTTTGAATACCTCTGACCATAATTGCCAAACTCCTTGATCATCTTGTTTATCTAAAATCTGGATTTGCACAAATATTCGAGTAAACGATAATGACAACTATTTTGTTTAATATCAGTAGGAATTTTGGCGAAGAAACAAGTTTACTTCAAACACAAGTGAACATGCTGGCAAGCTTTGTTCATTTAACTATCTATCTATTTTTGATATCTTTATTTTCAAATTATAGTAGTTTATGCAAAAAGTATTTCTTTTAATATATTTTAGTGGTTCATTTCAGAAATGATATATAACAGATGCATGTTTTATTATAATTAAACACGACTGTGTGCGTGGTTTGACAGGGTTTATACACGGCATAAATGAATAAAAGTGAACTGTATTTGAAAATGAGACTATAATTGACCCCCCCCCCCCCCCCCCCCCCCCCCCCCCCCAAAAAAAAAAAAAATAAATGAACCGCACTGTGAGAAAACCAAAATAGTGTATTAATATTTTAATGATTTTAATGATGTAAAAGCTTTTTAAATTTTTGAACTTTTTAAGTTATCATAGATTTCGATAATCATCACTTTTTACAGTTAATTAAATGTCTATCTTTTTCTCTAATCCAGATAAAATATGGAATGGCAAAATTAATAATAAAGTCTAAAAAAGTCTGAAAACTATTATCTTTAAGTGATACTTTAATCAATACAAGATTTTCATACGCTTTAGAAACATATCTTCTCAATCAAAATAAAATTACATTACTCTTTACAAGGTTTTGTTTTAATTGTTTAAGAATGGAAATAGTCGACTAAACTGGAGTTATAAAGCTTTTTCAGACACATTGTCAGGTCTCTTATTATAACTATTATATTTTTGTCAACTTGAAAGTACTGAATTCATGTATGCCAAATAACATATTTAAACGAAATTGTAATTTAAACGAAATTGTACCGATATATTTTGAAAAATGTTACATAAATAATATATATTGAAGACGAGGTTGTAGGCAATTTCCTCCAAGAAAGACATTACTCTACATAAAACAGAAATTATATGTCAGGATATATGTGAGGCATACAAAACGCAGAAGTGAAAAACACCATTAAACAAAATATTTATATTTCATGCATTCTTTTTGGACAACTGTACATTATGTACATTATATACAAAGTAACTTCGAGTGCCAATGATGACACCATAATAACCTAAAGGTAAGGTAAACAGAGTATAAGTTTAGGGTTTGAAAACAGATGGGGTTTGAAAAGAGATGTACCTTACCATACCTAAAACAACTGATTCTGCCTTTGCGACCAATGTACATTATGCTCATCCTGCAACCCCGTGCAGACTGATCAAGTTCATTCAGTCAGAAATCTTTTAAAGTTCTGTCAAAATCTAAAGATGATCAAGGTCGTCATAGAAAGCAAGGTCAGGGCTAGACTTTTATTTGGCTTTTACTAGAATATGACAATCTAGAAATCCATCAAACGGTATGTTTGATATACACACCATGCAGGTATTGTTAGGGCAAGTGATGCTTCTACTATATGTGGCTTTCAAGCAAGATTTTCTGATTAGCTACTTTAGGTTGTTTAGTTGTGTTTATAAACTACACATTCAATGATATATACACTTTTAGCAGTGCGACTAATAAGCTCTTACTTGGTGTGTGTTTCTTTAATTCATCGTGACTGTAGTTATATAAAAAGTTAAAAATCACAAATCGATATTTAAAGTTATCCTAGCTAAGAGATTATGTTTTATTATAACTATAACTAAGCCGCACCATAAAAACAAACATTGTGCATTTGCAACCAGCATGGATCAGGACCAGCCTGTGCATCCAAGCAGTCTGGTAGGGATCCATGTTGTTCGGTCACGGGCTTTTTTTTTATTGCAATACGCTTTGAAAGTGAACAGCATGGATCCTGAACATGCTGGTCGTAATTACACTATGTTGAATTTCTCACGATACGGCTCAGTTATTTCCTCGTAGTGTTATGTTCATTCATTGTTGCAAACCCTCTAACTATTTGATATTTTCGAAAATATAACTCACAAAGACAAACCACTGTTTACACTTGTAATTTTAATACATGAAATAACACAGAAATGCTATATACTCCTAAAGTGCCTCTCAGTAAGATATAAAACCAAATAGCACAATAGCAACTGTGACGACGTCACCGAGACTATAGTCAAGTCTGTCTAGTGACTACTATTATTATCAACATTATTATACCAGATGTACATTATATCTATTTAAAACGCTGTGCAAGCAATATCTTACATTTTATTGATTTTTCAGGCAATTTTGATTCGGAATTTATTTAGTCGTCCAAGGTAATTGTCATTGTAAACAAAAAAAGAAGGAATTTTCAATAGCGTTGAGACATTTTAAGCGATAAATGTGACAAGTGTAAAAACTATAAAAATTATCCATCTGGTCTAAAATTGAGTTTTTATTCATATTATGTAAGAAATTATAAATTATAAGCAATTTTGCATCGTTTTACATCATGAAATTTATTAATGGTCTTTTTGATTGATCTCCGAGAGGTTTGGCAAATAACAAGTATTGCTCCTTTCAAGATTTTCATTCGGAATAATAGACAAAATACAGGAAATCCGAAGAAATTAGCATTAAATACAGGTCATCTCATTTAAAAATATGTATACGATATCCGATTTGCACATTTTTACATTGTTCATGCAATTTTTATTCGGGATCCATTTAATCGCCAAGTAACTTAAGAAAATATGGTAATTTCAATAAGGTTGAGACATTTTCAATGCTAAGATGTGAGAGAAAATACTTTCTGGGTCCTAAAACCGACCGACATAAATCCGTTTGGTCAAAGAACTTCAGAGACATATGACATTTAATGTCTTTCCATATCGTTTGAAATAAATTAATAGCCTTTTGATTGATTTCTAAAGAGTTTGAACCCAATGATATTTTACCCAAAAATGTATTTTATGCACAGAAATGTGTCTAGGATGAAAATTTCGATTTTCCGTGCTCACTGATGTTGAAGTTCATTGTTTACCCACAAAGAGTGTCCTGTCCGCGAACAGAGAGAGGTCCGTTTTCTCATTTTCCGCAGAGAGGGATCCTATATACATATACACCGACCGTATTTTACATTGCTTGCAACCAGTGACAGATAAATATAGTTGTCCGATGTAGTCCTTCACCTCGGATTCAAATCGGGAATCTGGCAGTTACTTACGGAAAACAGGTTAGTACTGGTGACTGGTAATGTAAACTGCCCGCCGTTTAATAACCGATATTCTGTTTTTTAAAAAAAGTGCGGTTATCCTAAACATAACAAAGAGCACACATTCCATACGTACTAAACCTAATTGTAATAACATAATTACATGTATATGAATTAAATAAACGACCGTTGATTATTGATGATAAAGGGGTGGATTTTGTCTAAATACGTCATGCAAGTACGTACGAAATAAACGCTTTATAGCAATTGACTTTTGTTGCATGCTCATTGTATTTGTAGATCTATATGCACATTCGTCTATCTTGTCAGATAAGTTCTGGAATCTCCATACAGAAATATTTGAAAAAATGTTCAATCATTCAGATGATTTGGAAGAAAATATTTCACGATTTTGTGAAAAAAAATCCAACACTGATATTTTGTGATGGTGATCACTGGTACAAACACTTTACTGTGACGTCACTCATTTTCGTGACGATCGAGAGAGACAAGTAAAGTAAAATTGGCATTCATGTTCAACATTTGAAATCCTTCAGTTCATGTTCCCACGAAATAGTCGTTTTGGCTAAAACTATGCCCATGAGGGTGATTGATTGCGCAGTTTGTTTTGATGTTGTATTTTTTTTTTTTTTTTTTTTTTTGTTTTTTTTTTTTTGTTTTGTTTAACGCCATTTTTCAACAGTATTTTAGCCATGTAATGCGGCGGGCAGTTTATATAACCGAACCAGTGTTCCTGGATTCTGTTCCAGTACAAAGCTGTTCTTCGCTAGTAACTGCCAACTTCCATACATGAATCAGAGGTGGAGAACGAATAATTTCAGACACAATATCTTTTATCAAATTGTCACAGAGACGTCCCACCCCGCTCACGTCCCCATGATCTGGGGGGGCCAACGCTCTTCCTACTGAGTTTAGTGATCGGGTCTTTGATTGCGCAGTAAATCTACATCTACTAGTATATGTATTTTGAACCTAATCCATGTTCAAAAACTTACATTGCTTGAAAAAGATAAAACGTGAGATTGGAAAGAATTTATCGTCTGCAGCGCTTTTGAAATGATGGGAAAATGACACTACAGTAGCACCGCTGTTTTTTGAAGTTGTGTAAACATAAACATTGACATGCGACTTGTAATAGATATTAAACACTAGCACAGCTGTGACACTTGGAATGTTGGAAATATAAACGTTGAAATGTGACATGTAATAAATATTTAATACTAGTACCGCTTTTCGAAATGATGGAAACATATACGTTAACATGCGACTTGAAATGAATATCTTAAAAATTCTTTGCGAAAAAAAAATGTATTTATTTCCTGTCGATTTGTAAAGACAACAGACTTGAACAAGTACATGGAAAACGATCATATACAGTGTATATAATTGTTTAGTTTAATCACGTCATATATAAGTATTTAACACATGTACATTTTAAAATTGCACTGATCTACATTTTTCCGTTTTATAAGAATTGAAACGTGCACAGCGGGACGCAAGACTCAAGTGATAAACATACCATTGTAAGTGTTCAATAAACTAAGTACAGTAAATAAGGATGTTTTCATTAAAACGAGATATGCATTAATTAACATTCGTTATCAGAACTTAATTTACTGCCACATTCAATGACTTGGATAAAGGAAGAAATCTGTTATTCTGGTCACGTCCGAAATCTTAACGATCGTTAGCCTAATCTCATGAAATCTTGCCGCAACTGAGAAAAAAATAAATGAGCCGCACCATGAGAAAACTAACATTGTGACTTTGCGACCAGACTGGATCCAGACCAGCCTGCGCATCAGCGCCATCTGGTCAGGATCCATGCTGTTCGCTAATGGTTTCTCTAACTGCAATAGACTTTGAAAGCGAACAGCATAGATCCTGATCAGAATGCGCAGGCTGGTCTGAATCTATGCTGGTCGCAAACGCACAATGTCAGTTTTCCCATGAAGTGGCTCAAAGGACTTCGGACACTATCATGTGCTTCTAGCCTACATTTTAAATGCAAATTTCTCCTTAAGTATTTAAACAATACCCAAATCGTTTCGAGTCAATGATAAACCAACGTATTAGTTAATTTATTACAGCAGAAACTGATTTGTATCTGTTCTTATCAAGATGTTTTTCTTATTTTATCTGGGCCAGGGTATATTTTCTTGAAAAAATAAAATGTTTAATTTCCGTAAAAATATAATGTCATCACTTTACCGAAGTTTTAAATATTTGAATTCCAGTCGAAAAAAGTGACACAATCTGTTTATTTAAGGAAAAAATAACATTTTAAGATTAAAATCGTATAAATAAATAAAAAAGAGAACTATATTTTTGCAAATAACCTGTACTTGATTTATCTATACACTGTTCGTAATGTAAAGTTATTGACGCATTACATGTGTGAATAGGTATACATGTATAAGTGACCGGTCAGTTTTATTACAGTGGTTCAGGTAGTTATTTAAGGTACTTCCACAAATTGAAATTAGAAATTCATGTGAAAAATCAGAATCCTCGAAACAGCTTTCGAAATGCAAGGACACAAAAAATATATGATAAAAGTTGAAACGATATATCTGTAGGTAAACTTGCGAGCATGAAAGCTACGCTTAACCCTATCTCCACTGTGCTTTGGATGAAAATGAGTGAACATTTTTGGTGCAACATTTCGGTATCGTATGCAACCTAAATTGCTATAAAATATTTATTTTCAAATCAAAGAAATGCCAAAATAGTGCACACGAGCGTTACTTTTTCAAGAAAATGTCGTTAAACATTCTAATGCGCAAAACACGTGCACAGTTTTTCTAAAATATTTCGCCGCCATGTTTATTTCAAGGAATTAAATATATGATTGTTCTTTTACCTGAGATTTCCATACTGAAATATATATGCCTCCTTATTCATGGTTAGAGATATCCATTTAGTACAGTTACGCACTGCCCGATCTCCTTAATCTGTTACCGATCCTTTACATTTAAAGAATAAACGCAATGTGTAATGATAGTTTTTCGCTTTACACACCACCTTTGGACAAGAAAGGCGTTTCACTTAAAATGTGTAAGCATCCGCTGGCAAAATATTATTGAAAGATCGGAACTTTTTCTAAAATAAAGTTCAATTTCAATCATTTTCAAAAACTGGAAATATTGCACATTGTGTTGAATACATAAATAAAACAAAAATCCCCAAAATAAACCATTTTAGAACTTTTCAGGGAACTATACGTTTCAGCCGAACAACTCATTTCAGGATGACACAAAACTGGTTTCTCTTTGTAAACAGTGTCAAAGTTCACCTGAGGGACATTGCTGAAAAAGTAAAAGTGCTTACTTGTTTCAGTTTTACATCCTGTAGAAAACGATCAACTTTCAACTTTAAATGTATATATGTTCTAAAATTATTCCAATATCAAAAACCATCCGATCTTTTCCGTGAGAAATAAAACGAAGCAAAGTTAACTATTTGTTTACACTTTAACCATGTGAAATTAAAGGCATGTACTATCACGAGACTCCCGTGCATTTTGAACCTCGTGGTAAATAAACTGAATTTATGGTGCCTCAGCTGTGCCAGTTTTTTGTTAATTTCAGAGAACATACAATAAAGAAGTGTTTATGAGATTATGCATATGTACGAATATCTACTAGTCTAATTTATATTAACGATGATAGAAAACAAGTGTGCACTCGGCAAATAGCAAGTCTATTATTTTCAGGTGTATACTGAACACTGATCCCAATGTTCGTAATTTTCAGATAAAGAAGTCGTTGTCCTTGGTTTTGTAGACAGTCTTAGTACTGGACCGCTGCTTCCGCTGTCAACACCGCAGTGACTACTAATGTAAAGTCAGTGTCCATTTCTATGCCGGAATTTCAATACATATTTATTGTAGGGATAATACACGCTTTTTGTGTGTGTATTAACGTCTGCAGAAGCCCGCGGGATTGTTTGTGACCGTGACCGAAGGTCGCTATTCTTGCATAAAAATATATTTCACGACGATTTATGTATTGTTTTCATATGTATTGACTTCATGATTCCGGTACATTTTTACTTACCATTCCAGTTGTTCTTGGAAACGGTAAACATGTTTTAAATATCCGACTCCAGGGCCCGGAAATAAACATCACTATCAAAAGCACATCCTGAAGGTTTTTAAGCGATTTTTTCTCTCTCATTATTACAATATAAAATTACCGATAATTTTTCATATCAGTTCTTAATTTGGTGGACTCGATCACAACTTCAAGAATAATATTTTTACATTCGAGTTATATTGGAGTACGGATGAGTACGAACGTAGTGTCATGTTTCCAAGCTGTTTATATAATTTCTTCGAGAAATTAGATAAAAACATGCTGACTGATACTTAACAAAATCATAAATATAATACCTAAAAACAAAGAATCGTACAGGTAAACACGCAATTCTTTAAAATTTTGGATCGTTGCAAATCTTGTTCACATTGTCTGAGACTTCTCTTACAATTTTAGGCAGTATGGTACACCATACATAGAAAAATCATTGTCCGCACATTGCACTACTTTTATGTATGCTGAAAATAGCAATATGTACAGATTTATTTTCGTTTTAATACATAAGGTGGTCAGATTTGAAAACAGATTTTGTACTAAGTTTAGTTCTATTCGGTAAGACAATTCTCCTATGCACTAATTGATACTTTGAACTAACTTTTGCCATTCATGAATTTTTAATAAAGTATTTTGAAAGGATTTATAAATCTAACCAAAAATTTGGAAAAATACAAGTAAAATATCTTCTTTGTTTATTTCCAAATTTTAGTTTTACTTTTTACACAGCTACTTTTACTTCAGATCTTGCAAACTGAGCTGTTTTTGTACTCTGGAACAGCTGCATTTGAAAGCTTTTTTTCACTATATTTTCACACCTCAAATGAAGGTCACTCTAAATTCAAGATGGCGGAAGTACCTTAAGTACATGCATATGTCTTTATAGCTCTGTTATAAGTGATGGCAGATATTTGTGTGATGTATAACATTAATACTAAGAAAAGGCAGTAATCTTATCAAGGCTGTAGGGTGGGTTCTTGCTTGGGATAAATACCAGTGGCACACATAATATTTGAGCCGCGCCATGAGAAAACCAACATAGTGCAATTGCGACCAGCTTGGATCCTGACCAGCCTGCACATCTGCGTAGTCTAGTCAGGATCCATGCTGTTCGCTAACGGTTTGTCTTATTCCAATAGGCTTTGAAAGCGAACAGCATGGATCCTGACCAGACTGCGCAGATGCTCAGGCTGGTCTGGATCCACGCTGGTCGCAAAGCCACTATGTTGGTTTTCTCATAGCACGGCTCATTTTAAACATGTAATAAAAATGTATCCGAAATGACAGTTCTTTCTGAGGCTTGCCTAAGGAAGCTGGATCGGAAAAAGTTAAATCAGGATAAGTCTGACAACAACCCATCTATAGATAATGTTGTCTATTCAGGGCTGAAGTTGTGGGCAAAACACATTCGAAATGTGTCATTTGTAGGGCTAAAGTAGAAGCAGGTCGCTGCATAAAAATTCCACCTGAAACTCGGCTGGACCGTTTAGTTCGTTTCCGCGTCTAGCCGTATTTGTATATGCCATCTGCATGGAAAGCGACTTGACACATCACTTTCGTGGCAACAGACTGAATGTGAAACCGTCACTGGTATGACCTGCCAAGAAGCTACTGTTCTTGACCTATGCATCACAGGCATATCAATGTCAAGCTTTATTTCTGTTGAATAGACTATAGTCAGGATCAGATTAACTGCTGTACACATATTGCCCCTTTTTTGTTGTGTTTAGGCCTAGTCCGCCGCAAAGAACAATCTTCTATTCAGTTTTCACTGAAGGAAGAACATGAAGTAATGAATATGTGTCACATGTAGTATGTGTCTAAAAGAAATAAATATAAATGCACAGAAAAAGATGAAGAAATAAAGAAATGAAAAATATATATAAAATAAAAAACAACAAAAAAATAATAAAAACAAAATGGAAAACAAATTACATCCTCATCGCTAGTGGCGTGCGCGTCGCGAGGAGGGCATGCAGAAGATTACCTGGTGTGTTGCTAGTATTTTACGGAACACATTTACCAATCTACTACAACAAAGAACCAGGATAAACCAATGAAAATTTAACCCAACAAATAATACTGAATTAACAGTATTTGCTTCTCTCACTACTCTACATGTATAAAATGCCTATATGTGCCCATTCAAACATTTGTATAGTATTTTAGTTACAAACAAATGTAAAAATATGTGACCATCAAATTATTAAAAATGAATATAAAAAGTATTGGTTACTTTACATTTGGGAACACCCTGTAGTTATATTTTTTGTTTAAAAGTACTGCTCCACCCCTTGCATCAACACAACAGTCACAGAAAACGTGTATAATTAATATCTACATATGCTGGCCAGATATGTTTTTGATGCACGGGGGGGGAACAATGTTCTTTAAAGCAAAATAGCTTTTATATGTATATAACAGGGTACGTAATTCTATTTAGAGCAAAAATTACCATTTTATGAAACAAATATTGAAAAATTTGACTTTAAGAAATAATCTCAAATAAGTATTTTGATGGTATATGTAATTAAATACTTATTTCTTAGTGGTTTATTTTTCACTCTTGGAGTAGGCAAATTCATATAGAAAGTGTCCGAAGTCCTTTACATACAACCACACAATAATTAATAACAATTTCATTTGATTAATAAATGGAAAATGGCTTTTCATCCTTAGGTATGTGCCATCGTGGTATCTGCCGCCGTAGTTCTACTGCCTACGTATCAATGCATTAGGAACTGGAGTCAGAACTTCATTGAAGAATCATTAGATTAAATGCATTACATCGTAAAATTATTGACAATTCACTCCTAATTCAATTATACATTGCATAGTTAAGGCACCTCTGTGGTGCGTGCGTGCATGCATGTGCACGTATTGCACAACAATACTTTCTTGTCACGCAATAACGAGCAGAAAGAAGCTTTTCCCTGACATATTTGTATTGATCCAACATTTAATGTCATGAGTTGAAAACATTACTTTAATATAAACATTGCTTCACCGGAAAAGCTATAGACTGTTTACTGAAATCTTCGCGTAAACATAAAAGACCTTGACCCTTCGAGCACGCATTGAAAGTAAAGAGATTTTAAGCACCCTACAACAAAGCATTTTTGATTAAATAAATTGTAATAGTTAATTGACATAGCTGTCAAGTTTCCTGGAAATTGACATTTTCTCGCTCTTTAAAAGTACAGCAATTTCTGAATTCTTCGAGGGAGAATATATTGTAAGATTTTTGCTTGCTGTTGAATGACTGCATTGTCTTAGAATTTAACCTCATCGTAAAAAACCTATGCCAAAATAAACCGCCTCGGTGCCTAGTGGTAGAGCGTCCGCTTCGAGTGCGGGAGGTCGAGGGTTCGATCCCCGCCGCGTCATACCAAAACGTAAAAAAATGGTACTATATAGTAGCTTCCTTGCTTGGCGCTCAGCATTAAGAGGATAGTGCTAGGACTGGTCAGCCCGGTGTTAGTATAATGTGACTGGATGGGGTATCATGCCACGTGTCTACGGAGTGAGGCAGCACTGTATAAAGTTGGATATTTTGCTCACTGATAGGAGTAGACACCGTCGTTTATATAACTGAAAATTGTTGAAAAAAAACGTTAAACCAATACGCACGCACGCACACACACACACACACACACACACACACACACACACTATGCCAAAATAGCATAAAGTTAAAACTTTTAGAAAATAAATCCTTCTCAGTTGATGTGAACTGTTTTACAGATGCAATTCAGCATTTTGCCAGGTTTCTCAATTTTCATATATTTCCACATACAAATATTATGCAAAAATACAATTTGCGTTATAATAACCATTTATGATAATCTTTCAACATAAATATACTTTTAAGAGTATGAGAGACATCTTTTGATAGACTTTTGCAGTTAACTACAGAAGCAGATGACGCAAATGGCTATGGTAGAAATTAAAATATAAATCTAAGTAAATACAATTGCACGAAAGAAGAGAAAAAACGGAAGATAACAACCTTTTATAATCTATACTTTGGAAGTTATTATAGCAATACGAATTAAAGTTTGGAAAATCATCTAAATCCTTTCTAAGTGAAAGCATTTTATTATTCCTTCTCTTGAGAAGGAATATTATAGTTTGGTAAGTTACACTTGACTGAGCTACTGATATCGAAAGCTGTTGTCATTACAAGCTGGCCAGTCAAACTCCGTGACCTTAGAAATAACCTCTGACGTTTAAACTATTCTTTCCTAATTGAGGCGACTCTCTGACTGAACGCGGCCATGGATTACATATTACTAAACCCGAGGATGGTTGACTGATTCTTTTATTTCCTCCATTCTTGAAGAACATAACATATGTACAAACAAATTTACATGTAAGCAACTAAATATTACCGTTATCTTCAAATGCACGGTTAATATGTAAAAACAAACCCCATTGCGACCCTCTAATTATGTGTAACAAATTCACGCATCGAATCATAGCGGATTGACCGGGTCAATGTCTTATTGCCGTATTTACTCAACTGAAAGTGGTAACAGATTTAATTTGTTGTTGTATTTAACAATTTATGTTAAATAATAACTAGCGTAAATACCTACTTGACATTTTTTGGCAGTATAAAACAGACATTGCAACCAAAATTTTGCAAGATGATCATTATATATTTATATAGATGTGCCCTATAAGGCACTTTTGGTATGCTTTAACTTGTATTACACGGATGACTGATGTAAATGGCTCGGGTCAAAATAAATTACGAACACATAGAATTTTAAGAATGACTATTCTGTAAAGCAGCATCGTCAAATCCATTAGCCATTTGCTCACAGAACTGCATTTTAAGGTCAGTAGGTCAAAGGTCAATGTCATATTGACCAGGAACAGTTAAATCGTTTCCGGACGATAACTTGAGAACGTTTGGGCTTAGGATCATGAAAGTTAATAGGAAGGTTAGTCAAGACAAGCAGATGACGCCTGCTGATTTTGAGGCCAGTAGGTCAAAGGTCAAGGTCACATTGACCCAGAACATTCAAATTGTTTCCAAACGATAACTTGAAAAAGCTTGGGCCTATGACCACGAAACTTAATAATGAGGTTGATCATGACCAGCACATGACTCCTATTTATTTTGAGATTCAACTTTGAAAGTAGCTTACTTCTGTGACAAGGCTGTAGTGTTGAGGTATAATTCGTCACTCCTGTGACAGCTCTAATCTTGCACTGTATGTTTGCCGGGGAGCAGCCAAACCAATGCCCTTGTTATGATCGAATCGAATTTTAAATATTTAATATGTTAAATATGAATTTGTTAGTAAAATTGTATGGTTTTTTTTTTTGTTTTGTTTTGTTTTTTTGTTGTTTTTTTTTTAGGTATATATATTTTGTCTGTTGTTGTTCTAATTAGAACTAGCATTTACATTGTTGTATGTTGTATTTATTTTATGTGTGTGTGTTTGTAAATGAATGAGACATAAATAAACTGTAAATCAGTACGCAACATAGCTTAAATACTTTTAAACTTTTAATATAACAACAAAAATCAAAACAATAATGCATCAAAACTGCAGTATTCAAAACAATTAGTCATAAACATATTTGCAACTCAAAACATCAGCAACCAAGGGCAAATAGCCTTAAGGAAATATCTTTATTTATAGCAAAAACATGCATCTTTGATGTTAAGCCTTTTTAGAAAGTTTGTAGCCGCAAAGCCTACAAGGCTTTTTTCTTGCTTGTTTGTGTATACGTTTATTTATTGCTACAACCTGTAACCCATTATTGGCGAATCTGTTGGTAATGTTATTGGGAGGTTAGTGCACGTTTGAAGGAGCTCCAGTTGCAAATGGTTCTTAAACGTGCCAGTTTTAAAGCATCCATACATGGAAAACTTGTCCAATTTTAGTAAATTCTAATTGGTAGAGTTTAGGATTGAACTTATGGCCCAAAGTTTCGTAGTAAGAGAGTTACCACTGACCCATTGAGTGCGATCTTCTGTGTCCTCCTAAGCTGGTGGAAAAGTTTTTAGTATTGGCCTGTAATAGTTTTTAGTATGCAACATATACACAAAAATACGCTTCTAATTGGTAATTCTTCCCATTAAGAAATTAACACGTTTTGTTCTCCAGAAGCTGAATTACTATAGTAGTTTGTGTAAGATCTGGTAAAATCACCCGTTCGATTAAGGTTCATTCGACGCTGAATGGCCTAGTGGAAATTAAAGCAAGCATCAAAATTAGCATATGGAAAAACTATAGGATGGTTGCCAGTGGTTAGTTAATGATGCTATTGTTTTGTTAGTCTGAAAGTCAAATTCAAGCTCACTTTATGCTAGATAACAATAAAGCTATCAAACTTCTTGGGAGTTGCAAGTTTTCTGTGGATTATTCGATGTTTTGTGGGTCGGTACATCAAAAGATTAGGTTACAGTGATCTTAGACAGAAAAACAGTTTTCATTTAGTGGACGGTTTAACCTACAGCTGTCAAACTTCATAGGATGATTGCCTATCATTGTCAGAAGGTTTCACGCGATCAAAGGTCAAGGTTACAATGTCATTGAGACGATTGAAAACGTTTTATGCTCAATAACTCAAGAAAGCTTCGGCCTAAAGTTTTCCAACTTCATACAATGATTGCTTGTGGTCAGTATATGACCTATTTTGCAGTGAATGGTCAAAGTCACTATGTGTGACAAGACAACTGACAATGGTTTTGCTCAATAACAATAGAATCATTCAGCTTACAGTAGTCGAACTTCAAAGGATATCTGCCTCTAGTCAGTAGATATCCTTCATTACTGCCAGAGTTTAAAAGTGACAGGTCATGGTCACAGTGACATTGAAAGTGAAAACATTTTCCGCCAAATAACTAAATAATGAGTTGGTCTACAATTGTAAAACATCACAGGATAACTGCTTCTGTCAGTACATTGCGTTTATTGTTTGGGGTCAAAGGTCAAGGTGACTGAAGACTTATAAAAAATTCTGCTAGGTGACTAAAAACCGCTTCGGCATATCTGTGTCCGATATCAAAAGATTATTGCCTGTGGCTAGTACATGACCCCTTTTGTTTAGAGACTTACCCTAAACCTTTACACAAGGGAAACAATCCGTTTATATAGTGAAATTGTTGAGTGAACACCGTTTGTTAATCCTAATCCTGGCCGTGTTATGCAAAGGAAAAGTAACCTATCTCTGTTAAATGCTATGCATGATAACACGGTCATGCATCTAATAGTCCTGAAATTGATTTCTTCGATTTTCTCATACTTTGACGCATATATATTGGTAGTTGAGATTTTTCTCTTTCCAGTAGTAGCCTTTTCAACATATTTCACCTTGTGAAATTCTGTGGGTTTTGACTTAAAAAAAAATCGTCTGTTTGTTGACAAATTCACCACAGAAAATGTTACACTTTTCCCGGGACATTAATTTATTTGATCTTTACATAGTTTTCTATTCAGATTGCTAATCCATGTGGCATTTAAATATGCTTTTTCTTTCCATGCTTAAGAGGTAAAAAGTGGATAGTTTGTAGGAGGTTCTAGGTCAATGCCCACCTAAGTCTACCATAAAGTCTTAGCGGAGTTGTCTCCATTGTTTTCAAGTATTTTACCCGGGATCATCTTTTTTCAGCTTAAATAACTCTTTCAGAAAATGATATTTTAATTTTTTTCAGTTCTTGAACTTTGATGCAGTTAACTACACATATATCTAAAACAGATAATTCCTACTTGAAGTTTATATTTTTAGTTACACTGCCCCTATTGTTGTGGGAGTCAGTAAATTAGAGATAAATCTCACAGAAGCCTAGAAACTGATCATTATCTGCTAAAACACTTTTCGTTTTTGAACATGAACGGAAACAGTAATCATTTCAAATATTCATGATGCATTTATAAAACGTTGAGAAATATTAACGCACAAATACATTTTACGAGTTTGTTTTTGTTTGCACAGACGTCTTGTCACTGTTTATTTACAATATGCATGGCATGCACACACAGTCCATCAAAATTAATTCATTGGAACCACCATTAATTAAGACATTCAAATCTTTCCAAGATCACACGATTGTAACATGATAAGCTGTGCAACAGAAATATAACTTCTGAAAAGGCTTGGTTGCTATCCAAGGTACTACAGGCCTAATCTGATGAAATCTGGAGCCTAGATCTAGATGACGACGCTGATAAGTAAATACTGGCGGCTTGTCCAGTTAAGAGCAGTTAGAACTAAAAAGCATACAATGATTCATAACAACTTTATTTGCTTAAATATGCAACAGAAGAACAACATTCATTCATCATTACTTATAACTCAATATTTTATTACATACAATAAATATATGTTTTTATAAAAACTCGGTGTAAACCTGGTTTCGATCCCAGTTCGTTTGTCTTTGTGCTTATGTAAATGCAACCAAGTATTTATATGGATATAACACTGAACTGATCTCACGGATATAGGCTTTTGTAAGAATTACCGGGACTGCATATGCAGCACACCACAAAATTATGGCCCACGCTCTTGCATTCCAATTACACATTGTATAATTAAGGCACCAGTAATGGGGTGTTGTAAAAACACGACCTTGTCATGTCAACTAAATCAAATGCTACCAATAAGAAGCTATCTATATAAATCAATAAGTCATAGAGTATTACATCAAAGATTTTGTCAAGAACTGTAAACTGATTCAATTAAAATATGGTATATGGATCAAGACCTTCGCACAAAACATACATTATCTTGACTCTTTTGGCCATTTCTGAAGTACTGTCACATATAACTAGGCAAGAACCAGAACATTTACCCCAGTAACAAGTAACTTCACATGGAGTAATAAATAATACAATCATTTACAATCATTTAGCACTTGCACAACAAAACTTTTATAAAGTAAGTCATTGTAAATGAATTAATGAGACATCTGTCCTTATGTATATTTTAAAAGTGAAAGAATTTGCAACACCCCTCAAAACACATTATTTTTCTTTCAGATATAAAGTCATTTCAAGTCTCAAAACTGGAGAGATTTTCATGTCATTTAACAGCGTACATTTCTGGTCCCTAAGAAGTATCTTCAAAACTAGAACACATTTTTAAGGCCACCTATTTTATTCTCTAAACATTAGTCTTTCATAACAATGAACCAAATATTCTGTAGAAAAAATACTATGAAAAAGTGATATTCATTTTTTCTGACTATTCCTTTTTCAGTGACTAAGCATAAAATCTTGGGCGATTTTATTCATTAAAAGCTATATGTATAGTTTTGCACAAAAATATGTTTTCAATCAAATCACAAACAGATAATGAACCAAATGTTTCTTTTCAAATAGCACATCAAAAGGAAAAAAATCTTTACAAGTCAAGTTTAGCACTTCAAAAACAAGTACAGCACTTAAAAAACAATGGAAAATATAAAGCACAAATGTAAAACATAAAATTATGGACTATAAACAAACTACATGAACTCTGTATATCAAACTTACTATAACAGCTAATAGTAAAAAGGTTGTTTTTAGGGCAATTTATTTTTCATTTTCATAATATTAGTGAGTAGGTAGGATCACACCCTTTAAATGTATAAATGTTTGTGACATTATCTAGAAAACAATCTGGAGACTACCTGTAAAATGCAACGCTGACATTCCAACGTTTTCCCACAGCTCATTGTATAACTCTAAAACTAAAACTTTAGGTATTAACCTCCCTTATAAACATATACACCAGATAAAATCTATGCCTATTGCAGTTTAACCTTCAACCTGCTAATTTCTAAAATGGACTGGTCTATCATTCAGTTTAGGCAGTACCATTTATCATTCAAAGGTGTGTTCAATGAAAATCTACTGACTGAATAGCAAACAGTGCAGACAATGATCAGACTGTATGGATCCTGGTCTGCACTGCTTGCAAAGGCAAAACTACTTGCCACTAGCAGGGTAGGTTAAGGTAAAATGCAGATATAAGTAACTAAATGTTTAAATTTCTTAGCCAAACAGCAAAAGAGACATTTTCTTTGAATGATGACTAAGTTAAAACATACCGCAAAATAAAGTGATAGCATTTTACATGATATATTTCAAAAATGTACATTCAACTAAATATCAAACATAAAGATACACTCTAAGAGTATGAATTTAAGACATATTTGAAATGACTATTGCACTCGTATGATTTAAAAACATACAAAAAACATGTACCAATTCAACATAAATGCTTGCTACTCATAAAACATATTTATTAAACAAAAACTTTAGATGGATGCCTATCAAATGGTTCTGATAATGAAAACACAGATCTGTGTAAAACGACATCACAGAATGTTAACAATTTGGAAAATAAATCAAAATTTGTGTCAGCTTTTAAAATACCCTGGTCCCTGCAAACAAATTTTGTATTATGGATATTATCATCAAAATACAAATAAAATTTCAGCAGATAATATATCATAAACATGGAGATTCTATGTCCTCTTTCAACCTTTACCCTGCTAAATTTCTTAAATGGACTGGTTCATCGTTATTCGGGCAGCACCACTTATCATTTCAAGGGGTGTTCACAGACACTAAAAATTTACTGACTGAAAAGCGATTAGTGCATGCCATGATCAGCCTGTTCATCCTCCTCTGCACTGGTTGCAAAGGCAAAATCACTTGCTCCAGCAGGCTAAAGGTTAAAACTTAAGTATTATGCAAAAATACAACTGTAATTCAAACTGAAATCATCAACATCAGCTGCCTGTTTGAAATTATTGTCAATCATAAACGCACTGAGCCTTTTGATATTAAGATAATTCTGTACGTTTGGATAAAAAAAAATATCTGTAATTTAGAATTTTTTGAAACACTGATTTTTCAAAACTTCAGAATATGCTTTAAAAATTCAGCAAATAAAAAAGATAGGGTAATGTGCTCGATTTTTTGCTAGACTGATTTGAAAAATTTGGACCTAACACGTGTTTTCATAATGGAAGTCTATGGGAAAATCACAATTTTGATAACATTTTCGCGAATAGAATTTTTTCTACAGTGTAGATTTAAATTAAACTTTTCACAGTCGTAAATAAACATACAGCCTAGAGTACAATAAAATAAAATGTATAGGTTCATTACAGGCTTGTTTTCGAGATAGTTGCCTATGATTAAAATGGCCCTGGCATTTCAACCTTATTTTAAGACATTTTTTGGAATTATTTAAAATATAAGATGTTTTAATATCATATCAAACTTTGGAAACGTTGCCGTTGTAATACATTTACTCACCAATTGCCATTAATTCATTAAATAATTTGCATTTCCGTATACAGAATCCAGGCTTTATTCTATCCTATCTGGAAAAATGACATTACGTCAACAATTATGGTTTATCAAACATACAGAACTACCATAAGCCTCATTTGCACAAGGAAAAAAATATAGAAAGCTGCATTTACTGACTTAACTGATTTCTCGGCAACTTGAGGTCCTGTAACACCACAAAAATCAAAGTATTACTTTGCATTAAAAATAATTATCTATTTTGCAACATTTTTTTCAATTTTAAAACAGTTTAGTTTAAGTGTTCCCAAATGCTGCAGTATTTTCTGTCTTTCAAAGACATGGATGCTTAATAATGTGAAAAAAAAGAACAAAAACTTTTGATATTTTCTGTTAAATTAATGTCACTTTTATGAGGATGCACACTGTCATAGTAAGTGAAGGATGGAAAAGCCAAAAAACTACAGATATTTTGTAAAAAAGAATATGAGCCGCGCCATGAGAAAATCAACATAATGGGTTTGCGACCAGATTGGATCTACACCAGCCTGCACATCTGCGCAGTATAGTCAGGATCCATGCTGTTTGCTAACAGTTTCTCTAACTGCAATAGGCTTTGAACAGCATGGATCCTGACCAGACTGCGTGGATGCACAGGCTGGTCTGGATCCAAGCTGGTTTTCTCATGGCGAAGCTCAATTATGTTAAAGGACACACAAATATAATTGATCAGACAGACATTAAGAATAACACAATGATAAGTGCAAATCTTTAGTTATCTCAAGAGGGAAATGATATGATAAAAACGGGAGATTTTCAGAGAATGGTAAAGGACTTCATTTCTAGGATTTCTTTACTTCAGATCAAAAGATTTAAGGGGCTTTAATAACAAAGCAGTCAGTAACTTGAACAAAAATAATAAACAAGCAAGAAAACAGAAACGCAACATAAAAGCAAACTAACTAAGGCATAGAAAAATTGTTTCCGGTATCCCAAACTACCCAAAAATTTTGGCCCGACCCTATAAATGTTTATATGGCCTTGGAGTTGCAAAACTGCACTTTTTATGCTTTAAACATGTCAGTGATGTTAGAAATCAACTAACAGATGCTCTTAAGGCATAAAGCCATTATTTGTTTTCATTTTTTTTTACATAAAAATAATTTCCAAAAAGTCCCACTTTATTAAATGTTACCAGAAACAAAGAATTTTTTAGGCCTAACAAAGAACTAGCGACTAATTATAAATATGCAACTAGGTAAAAAAACAACTTAGACAACAGGATAAAATCAATGTAACAAGAAAAAATGTATAACCAATAACTATTCAACAATATAAAAGCAAAAAATTACAAGTGAAGATTGACATCTTCTATGTGCTCTACCAATTATGCTGTCAATGGCATGAGATTACAGGATCCTATAATTATTAGTAATAGTGTGTTTATGTCTGTTAGCTCAACAGAAATACGGCACAGTGCATGTTTGACAAAAAATGATTCAATTCTTTTACATGTATAATAGTTAACAGCAATGCTTTAGAAGCAAAGACACTTTTCTGACAAATTTGCTGAAAATACCTTTCAAACCCCACTTGTAAATTTACATTCATTACAAGGTACTGTTCAGTTACTTTATCCAATCTGGGGTTGAACCCGCAATCCCAAAATTAGAAGGCAGACATACCAAATATGAACACCACATAGAAAACAGGTTTACAGGTCATAAATAAGAGATTGCTGTAGTGTACAACATCCAACTCTAAAACTAGAGAAAATCATTACTCTAATTGCTGTAAATGTGACTGTAAAATTGATTAAACACCTGCACTGGTGAGCAGGATTATTGCTGTTATTTGGCAGGGCTTGTGAATATTAAATGGAAGAACACATTTAAGTGAATGACATAATCAGCATTAAATCTGTTTACCTGGAACAGGGTTCAATTTTTTATACAAATTCATAAATCACAGCCAAGTTTCACATAGTCATACTGGTGCAATATGCTTGAATTTGGTAAAAAATGTTTAGAATAGTACAACTTTTTAGCAAAACGTTAATGCTCATTGTGTTTGTTCGTTTGTTCCAAGGTTTAACACTGTTTTTCAACAGTATTTCAGTTATGTAACGGTGGGCAGTCAACCTAACCAGTGTTCCTGGATTCGGTACCAGTACAAACCTGTTCTCCGTAAGTAAAAGCCAAATTCCCCTCATGAATCAGAGAGGGAATGAATGATTTCAGACACAATGTCTTTTATCAAATCGTCACGGAGAAACATACGCCTTGCCCAGGGCTCGAACTCACGACACCGAGACCTGTAGATCTGCGTTCTCCCTATTGAGCTTAGCAGGCGGCTCATTTATGTGTAGAATCACAGTTTTAATAGATTTGTCTGAACAATCCTATCGGAGAAATTTATCAACACCAAAATTATATCAATCTCACATTGTAAAAAACCATTTGGCAAGAGTTTACATTCAACAGATATTGCATAACAAGAAAAGCTTTTAACAGCCATGTTAAACTATAATACACAAATATCTAGCTTTACAATCTAGTAAAATGGAATCTCAGCAATATTTCTAACAAATGCTGTCATAGGACACAGCTCCACTATCTAATCTGAATTTTGGATTAGGGCGCATCTAAGAAAGCTGAAGAGTTTATTGAAGCCAATGCAGATGATGATACTGGACAACAGTTAAAGTCTAAGTCACATGTATTTATTGATAATAAAGATAAAGTGAAAGTGTGTCATATGAAAGGGACATAATTCATCAAATATTTCTGCATGTGTAATACATCATGTGTCATATCATGTGACTATAAATTGGGAAAAATTATTTTTATAATTATTTTGAATCAACTTCAAGTAGCTGAGACAGAGCAGAAAATTTAATGTCATATTATTTGAGTGATGATCTGGAGTAAATATTTCAAGTTTAAATCAAACCCATAATGAGAAAGATAGGGAGAATCTGTACCAAAACTTTAACCAACAATTCCAAGCCATAAGTGGGATCATTCATAAAATACCAATGTTAAGAGTTCAGATCCTTGCGTCAAAAGATGTGGTCGATGTCAGATGTGGAATAACTACATGTATTTGAAGTTTTTAGAAAATCCATCCAAATATTAACAGGAATAAAGTGGAAGTGTATCACAACTTGATCCAAGGTGTGGGCATGGACATGGACACTGGCCCAAATTAGAAGCACAGCTCTTCATATACTTTGTTTCGTTAATTAAGCTAACAGAAAAACAACAAAGGAATTATAGCCACCATGCAAAAGTTAAACTGAAAAAGGTTATTTCAGATGTTAAAGGGGATATGTTTGATTATTCGAAAGTTTGATACAATGAGGTAATATATCACAATATTGGTATAGATATGATGAGTCAACATATCACAATTATGTTAAATAGATTTGATAAATTAATACAATGTTTCAATATACAAGAGAAAATGAAAAACATGGCTCAAGAACATTCTGTAGTCATTTGTTAATTCTCATATTAAACCACATATAAATTTTGATTGCAAATAAATTATTGGCCCCAATGCTCATAAAACAAGAGCTGTCCGTAAGACAGCCAAGCTCGACTATTCGAAATATTGTCACAGAAGCAGGAAATTATTACCCAAAATGTTAAATATCAAAAGAGTTTTAAGTTCGAAACGGGACATAATTTGACCAAAATGCATATCAGAGTTATGGGACTTGATGCTATCAACTAGTTTAATAACCCCGAAGAAACATGTTAAGTTTCAATTCCATATCTGCATTAGTTTTGGAGATAGTAACTTGCATGTAAAACTTTAACCAGAATTTTCTAAGTCCAAAAGGGGGAATAATTTGCTCAAAATACATGTTAAGAGTTATGGAACTTGACCCAGTGAGGTTGGTAACTGACCTAGAAAAAGAATAAATAAGTTTCAAAGCTATATGCCTTTTGGTAATAGCTGTATGTACTTGCACGCAAAACTTTAACCAGGATTTTCTAAGTCCAAAAGGGGGCATAATTTGCCCAAAATACATGTCAGAGTTATGGGACTTGATTCTATCAACTAGTTTTATAACCCCGAAGACAGATGTGAAGTTTCAATTTAATATCTGCATTAGTTTTGGAGATAGTAACTTGCATGTAAAACTTTAACCAGGATTTTCTAAGTCCAAAAGGGGGCATAATTTGCTCAAAATACATGTCAGAGTTGGACTTGGCCCAGTGAGGTAGGTAATTGATCTAGAAAAAGAAAAAATAAGTTTCAAATCAATATGCCTTTTAGTAATAGCTGTATGTACTTGCACGCAAAACTTTAACCAGAATTTTCTAAGTCCAAAAGGGGGCATAATTTGGCCAAAATACATGTCAGAGTTATGGACTTGACCCAGTGAGGTAGGTAATTGATCTAGAAAAGAAAAAATAAGTTTCAAATCTATATGCCTTTTAGTAATAGCTGTATGTACTTGCACGCAAAACTTTAACCAAAATTTTCTAAGTACAAAAGGGGGCATAATTTGGCCAAAATGAAGGTCAGAGTTATGGGACTTGGTCCTATCAACTAGTTTTATAACCCCGAAGACATGTGAAGTTATGGAACTTGACCCAGTGAGGTTGGTAATTGACCTAGAAAAAGAATAAATAAGTTTCAAAGCTATATGCCTTTAAATGATAGCTGTATGTACTTGCATGCAAAAACTTAACCAAGGTGTGACGCCGACGCCGACGCCAGGGTGAGTAGAATAGCTAGACTATTCTTCGAATAGTCGAGCTAAAAATCATCAAAAAGTGTTGGTCCTTCTTCTGATAATATCTTTAAAAAATTTAACCCCAGAGTATATAAGCAACAACATTATCAGCAAACCTAATTTCAAACTTAGTTTCAATGTCAATTACATAACATTGTTAGATTTTCAGCTAACATTTGCTTAAAAACAAAACACAGTAAAATTGGCAGTGGATAAACAATTAAATCTACAATAATGACTTATTCAACTTTTGATCAACAAATGTCAAAAATCATTTCATTACACTTTTCTTTCAATTTTGTGACAAATGGTTATGGTATTTTGCTTCTAAATTATCTAGTTTTTCTCACAAGGTGGACAGTTACACTTTACCTACAAAGCAACAGCTTTTACCATGACATCTGAGGTATGATCAAGGTGTGTTCAAGTAAACAAGCGTCAGCCCACTAATTTGATTTAAGCCTTTACAAGTGTTTATTATACAACATAAGCAAGAAAAAAAAACCTATAAATCATTAATTTGGTGTTTCAAGAACAGCATTCTTCCCATCCAAGTTTTTTGCAGTAGACGTGTAACTCCTGTTTTGTCCGTCGGAAACTGAAGCAGTCTGTGTCAAATTTAATGCTGTTGTATTGGTATGTTCGATTATCGTTGTAAAGCCAGAACTGCTCGACTCTGAATGTCCTTGTGGAGGAGCCAACAAGCATAGCAACACGAAAGCAAGCATCACAATTAGCATTACTACCACAGTTGCAACTCCAAATTTAGCTTTCACAGAGTATTTCCTTCGAATATCCTGTGATCCGAGGTGGTGGATTAACAGATCCGGTTTTCCATTCTTATACTGTCCTTGTGTTATAACAATATCAACCATATTCTGGTTGCTCGGTTTGAAACACATCGTTGAATATTTTCGGTCACCGAACGACCGAGTTACCGTGAACTCGTTATTCTCCGACATGCAGCTGTTTACTGAATAATTATTTACCAACCGTTCGTGGTCTTCTTCGCTATGATCGATAAGATTGTCAGCCCCGAGGGCCATTTTTCAGCACTCTTTTTCTTGTGTGTTTTTTTCTTCTAAGTAGCTTAATGCTCTCTATTATAAATTCTTGTTGTTGCTTTCAGCAGTTTCAACAATTAAGTTTTTTAACGACTGATTTAACAGATATTTAAAGACGACTTTACAGCTCCCTTGCACACTTGTCAAGTTTTATCAAGAAACTTCATCTGAAAATAGAGAAATAAAAACAAGAAATTATTTAGTACTTAAACACAGTTAAAAGTGAAATCATGGTCTATTTATAGTACGTGTACGATTTAACAACTACAGAATGTAGTGTATTTTTATGGTTGTGCTCCAATATATGAAGCCACTGACCAACCATAGATATTTGTTTAAAATACTGTTTTGACAGAGACTGACAGACAGATCCTACTCAAGAATACAAAGTCCTTTCATACATCTATCATTTGTGTCATTTCACAGTTCTTTTATGACCCCCACTTTTAAGTGGCTTTTACATTTTATCCTATTACATGCAACAATACAAAATGTAACTGATTAACATCATGATCTGAAATTTTATTTTGTTTTGTAGCTAAGTTTCAGCAAAACTATAAATATTTTGTGTCTCCAGTTGTACTAGTCCATTAATATTTTGTGTCTTCAATAATTTATTGTACTGGTCCATTATAACACTCCAGTGTCAAGTGACTGACATTACTTGGAGGCAATTCAGAGACTTTTTTTCAGGCGAATTTAGGACCGATATTTAACCCAAATCTAAAAGACAAATTGCACACTTTCTTTTCCAAATTTCAAAGCTAAAATTTCAAACGTTATTTTAAAAAAAAAGTTTAATGCATTTACGACCATTTTTTCTTAAAAAACAACTTTAATTAAAAAAGAATACGACCTTTTTAACAATTCCAAATTTAGACGTTCAACAATTGTAAAGGTTCCAGCCCCATTTCCAAATCCGTAGAGAATAAAAAAAAAACAGCAACTTGTAAGTGAAGACTTTACCTTTTAAAGTTTAAATTCAAAAGAAAACTAGTCAATCTTTCCATATCAATTTTACTGCAAAATTAAACAGAAAGTCATCAACAAATTAATTACTTTATCCTGGTAACAAAATGAAATATCTCCAATTTTTCTTTTGATATCCAAAACTCTCAAATTGTCCACCTACTGAACTCTTACAATAATGATATCAAAAGAATGTCAAAACCATTCCTTTAAATTAAACATTTAAACAGTAATCCAGCCTAGTTTGAATAATAACAACACTGGCACATACAACTGTATAACTTTGGATTTTATACATTGATGAAAAGGATATGACCTGACCTGATGAGTCAGCAGATCACACGAAGACATGCTGATCTGCTGTTGATGTTTGATGAATGTGCATTACTATGATTAGGTTAAATTAATGTAGAAGTATGAATAGCACTTGGTGCATTAAGGTGAGTTTGGACCACACTTTGTTTCTACAGTGTAAGATTGTTGTTATTCTATGTTTATAAAACGAAACTGAAAAGAGAATGACTGAATAAGTTTGAAGATGAAGTTGTGAAAAGTTATAATTCAGGCAGGCTGTATTATACCAGTATTATCAGAATGATTTGCACGAAGTTCATGTGGGAAGAAAAAGTAGGTCACTAAGTTGTGGTGGCTCTTTAAGATATAGTAGTAAATAATACAATCATTTAATGTCGTTATTTAAGGTGATGTCACTTTTTGAATTTCCGGTGAATAATAAAAAAAACAAAGAATATCTAGTTCTTTCCAAAAACCGTTATGTTATGATTCAACCAAATAGTTTCCTTTGTCTACCAGAAAGGAACAATTCCTATATCTTAATATTGAGATTTGGTACCTTTATAACTGACAATAAACTAAAACAATAGACATTCATATGTGACGTCGGTGAACTCAACAAAGCAATTTAAAGCACAAATATTAATGTGGAATGTAAAGTAAGTTACACACTACAATATCCGTCCAAGATACTTTCAAAAACAATGCATTTGCAGAATAGAGAGATAAAAATAATTTTGACAGCTCGTGAAAAATTTTGACAGGTATATGATGACTCATGACCTAATTAATTTTTTTCTGTTATTTCTAACTTCCAGTTTGATTTTCATAAAATGGGTATTTTTTATTGTAGCTTACAACTCCTACATTAAAACAATAAAAGAATATATTGTTACCTCACTGTCATTTTGTCTATCCATCTCTCGTACGAATTCCTATTGTTTCAGTCATTTGTCAGTAATTAGAGCAACTCAGTGTTGCAATCATAAAAAACACATCCCTTATTTTCACATAGATATTGAGGATTTATCTAATGAGCACATGAATTGGAAACACAATTTCAATACCGACTGTGTACTGTAATAATGCTAAACTATCTCAGCCGTGACGTGTCCTTAACACAACAAGAATTTACAAAGTAAGCATTAGCAAGTCAATGAAAGCAGTGAGCATACATTAAAAGTAAAGAGATTCTAAGCACGCCTACAACAAAAATGTCTTTTTTAAGTAAAATACATTTTAGTCCTCAAAAGAGATAATTGTCAAGTTTCATAAGTATTGACATTTTCTCGCCCTTAAGAAGTACATTTGTATAACAATTATCATCCCTTCTTCTTTCATTCACTATACATTATCCCTATTAGTAGCCAAAGGACCTTATTTTTCCCAGCTAAGATTTGCTTTGGACACTTTCTTTTTCCTTATTCGTTTTGCAATGATATGACTGAGCATTTATACTGAAAATCTTTATCAATTCAAAATGTATGTACACATTTGATGGACGTGCGTTTATAAATATACAGATTTGCAAGAAGTCCAAGTGTGGATTATACCGTATAAACACACAAAAATAGCATTTAATTTTTAAGGATAACATGGTGTAATAGCCATATTTCATATCTTGTAACTGGATGGTAATATTTAAATGAAATTTGGTCACTTTAAAGACATTCAAAATTAAAAACGTTTCACCGAGAGATTTTTCGAATTTTATCAATTTTTGGGGAGATAACCGGTATTGAAGTTAACATTGATGCCTATGGGAAATATATAATTTCTTTGATTATGAGAATCTGAGCTCGAGTTTCGAGAAAATTTTGCGGTAGAAAGCTGCATTATATGATTCTGATACAAATATCAAAATGAAAGCTAAAATTCCCCGTAGGGAAAAGGAGAAAACTATCTTTTTCTAGTTTTCAGGGGAGATAACGCATGAAAAACCAAAATTATCAGGGGAGGTAATCTAAAGGAAATTTTTGAGAACTTGTGTCACTATATAACTTGTTGATATGCACCTTATTTCTATCGTTTGACATTTTCAAAGCTTACATTATCAAGTTGTATGTACGCTCTTGGTGAAATTTAGGCCTATTACGGGTAGTCATCCTTAAGGGAATGACGTAACACCGTGCGTGTGCAATCTCGCGGAAAAGGCCATTGCACCAATATTGCTCATACGAAATTCTATACAACATATACCGCAAACCTGGTAAATATTGACAAATATAGTATGAAAAAAATATGATGTCTTTTCGATAATACTTAAAAAGGAAATTAAATACATATATGTCAAGTATGACACTGTACTATGCCCCAACGATAACTTGATATTTACAAACATGACTATAAATAGATTAAAATGGAACATAGGGAATTCAGCATTTTTCTAGCATGTTACAATCTAAATATTTCCGGATTTTGTTCAAATTACAAATTAGCTCAGTGGTAAAGCATAATGTCCATGGTCAACAGATCTTTTGCCGTGTGGGTTCGAAACTCAGTATTGAGAATTAATTTTTATTTCACTTTTGCATAAAAATTAGGTTTCCTTCATGAGCTCAGTGACAATACGACAGAGAGGTATCTAAAGCCGATATGGCAGATCAGAATAGTTTATTATATATCAAAGATGATAGATTAAATGCATGCACTCAAGTCATGCAAATAATGAACATGCTATTGTGTTATATAAAGACATATATACAAATTCAAACCATCAAAGAAAGAAACAAAAGTAATGAAATAAAAATGAAAACGAATAGAAAAAAAAAACAAATCTGAAAAAAAAAACTCTTATGAAGATTCGAACCCACAAAACGACTTGCTTATATCCAATTGTTGTCTGCAGTTTACCCAACTGAGCTATGTTGCCTATTTAAAATGAAAGAAATACCAATATTTAATTGTCAAGTAAATTGGTAACCATTATGAATTATTATTTCGTCAGTTATCATGAAATAGACTCGTCCTCGCGTTTCGGCGGGAATCGCGTTATCATTGGGGATTAGTACATTTAAATACAACACTTAATAACAACATCAGATGTGAAAAAAAACCTATGAACTGAAAACATGTTTTGAATTTTGAAATAAAAGCTGAGAAAGAGATGTGGTCCTTTTTCTTTGATTGATCAATCATGGTTTAAGTAAAAAAAAAGTTGTTTTCCTCAATCAATAGTTAAAATGATACATTTAAATTGTGACAGAGTGTAGAAAAGGATACGCCAATACACCAGTTTTTCTTTTGCTTGCTATAAACATGTAGGAGTTAAAACCTGTGCAAAATAGCATAAAATTAAAACTTAAGACAAAAATATTTTTTCTCAGCTAATCAGCAATAAAGTAATTTTCCCTTTTATTAAAGTGATGAATAAATTAAAACATATTTCCGCATACGAATGAATCTTACGTTTTAGTAAACATTTATGATAAACATTTAACATAAATATACATTTTAAGAGTATGGAAGACATCTTTTGAAAGACTGTTGCAGTAAAACAAAAGATCAAGCTGGTGCAAATATCTCTGGTAGAACTTAAAATATAAATCTTTGAAAAAACAGCTGCCCCAAAAAAACAATGGATGATAATTTTTAAGTACACAAACTGACCTCAAAATCAATAGGGGTCATCTGCTGGTCATGAGCAACCTCCCTATCAACTTTCATTATCCCAGGCCCAAGCGTTCTTGCGTTATCATTCGGAAACCGTTTAACTGTTCAGGGTCACTGTGACCTTGACCTTTGACATACAGATCTCAAAATCAATAGGGGTCATCTGTAGGTGATGACCAACCTTCCTATCAACTTTCTTGATCCTAGGCCCAAGTGTTCTTGAGTTTATCATCCGGAAACGGACTGGTCTACATACAGACCGATCGACCGACCGACCCACTGACATCTGCAAAACAATATACCCCTCCTTCTTTGAAGGGTGGCATAATAAAACTCTTTCAAAACATTAAATATAACAAAAATCAAAACAATGATGCATCAAAACTGCAGTATTCAAAACAATTAGTCATAAACATAATTGCAACTGAAATCATTAACATCAGCTACCAAGGGCAAATTGCCTTAAGGAAATATCTTCATTTATAGCAAACACATGCGTCTTTGATGTTAAACCTTTTTTTGCATGTGTGTATCTGCACATTACTGGCGCAAAGCCTGCTAGGTTTGTTTGTTTGTTTTGTAAGTTTATTTATTGCCACCCCTGTAACCCATATGGGCGACTTCTCCAGAAGATTGCTAGTAACGTTGCACAACATAGAATGAGCTGCAATTCCAATTGGTTCTTAAATGTGTCAGATGTAAAGCACCCATACTTGGAAAACTTGTCCCATGTTTGTAAATTTTAATTGGTAGAGTTGGGGATTGAACTTAGGACCCCAAGTTTCGAAGTAAGACAGTGTTACCACTGGACCATTGCTTCCGCTCTTCTAGGTGTTTTATGTCCTGCTTAATGATACTGAGCTGGTCGACAAGTTTTTAGTATTAGCCTTTAATAGTTTTCAGTATAAGCCCAAAAATACACTTCTTATTGGTAATTCTTCCAATTCAAAAATCCAACATGTTTTGTCCTTCAGAAGCTGAATTAGTTATGTTAGTATATGTACTGGTAAAATCACCCATCGGTTTAGGTCCAAAACTGTTCGACGCTGAATTATCAAGCATGGAAAAACTATACAGGACGGTTGCCTGTGGTTAGTAAATACTACTATTGTTCTGGGAGTCTTAAGGTCTAATTCAAGGTAAAAGTGACCTGGAGTCTGTTAATGGTTTATGCTCAATAACAATACAGCTATCAAACTTCTTGGGATGATTGTCAGTTGTCAGTGGATTACTCAATGTTTTGTGGGTCAGTAGATCAAAGGTTAACTTAGGTCACAGTGATCCAAGACTGATTTCAAAAGCAGTTTTCACGCAGTGGACGGTTTAGCCGTCAGTCATCAAACTTCATAGGATGATTGCCTATGATCAATAGATTACTCCTATTGTTTTATGCGGTGAAAGGTCAAGGTTACAATGACATGGAGACGACTGAAAACGGTTTATTTCAGCCTAAAGTTTTCAAACTTCATACCATGATTGCCTGTGGTCAGTAAATGACAGTTACTAGTCAGTGTGTGACAAGAAGACTGAACGGCTTAAGCTCAATAACAAGACAGTCGTCAAACTTCATAGGATAACTGCCCGTGGTCAGTAGATGTCCTTCATTACTGTCGGGGTAAAAGAGTAAAAGATCATGGTCACAGTGACCTAGAAACTGATAACATTTTCCGCCCAATCATGGTTCATACACATTCTTTCAGACAAAATTCCCTGACATTTCCCTGACTTTTCCCTGACATGAAAGCATTTTTCCCTGACTTTTTGGTTCGGTATGATACAAACCAAGTCACCTAGTATGACTTTTGTTATCTTAAAATGTGCACATTTAGTGGTTCAATTTTAAATGAAAAATAGAATGTTGGCCTCCACCACCCCTACAGCCAACCCTTACCTCCTTTTTTGACAAACATTTAAATTGTTTAATATTTTGTTTGTTTATTCCAAATCAACTGGATATGGAGCTGGTGATTATACAAAACACACTGGCAAGCAAAATGACATGAATTATCATGCATTAAAAAGTAATCAAATACACTGTTTCAAACAAACAAATGTTTTTATGTTATGACCAATAGACAATAAAGCAATTACTTTTGGAAACCTGAACATATTAGCCAAATTGAACTGTTTTTCTGAACATAGCTTTACTAAATTACATTAAAATGGAATTGTCATTCTGATTACCAATTAAAAAGAGTAACATCTATAGGATATATACCATGCAAAACACCTTGGTAGCAAAAGCATGTCTTTAAGGTATTGTAGATAATATTATGTTTAATTTTATATATCGCACATAAAATAAGCCCTGCATAATTAAGTGACAGTATTGCATACTATTATATACAAGCAAGCTGATCAGCCCCATATCCAGCACAACAGCATAAAAACCACTAAATGTTCACAAAATGTTAACAGAGTTGTACAGGTTAAACAACTAGCTATAACACACGTGGTTAGATTGAATTAGTTTCTTCTATATGGAATTTGAAAAATATGTAGAATATAGATATATGCATATAATTTAAAATTATGCTTTAATTGTTGTAAGTGTGATAGCTTTCATGAAAAAGGAAATATTTGAAGAAACTGCCTTAACCTTTACAAATTGTTGCCTAACCAGATCAGAAAATTCCCTGACATTTTCCTGACATTTTACAAATTTCAAAATTTCCCTGACATTTTGTAAAATTCCCTGACAATTCCCTGACCTTGAAAAAAATTTTTTTTCCCTGACTTTTCCCTGACGCGTATGAACCCTGCCAATAACTAAATAATGCTTTGGTCTACAGTTGTCTTGAAAACATCACAGGATAATTAATTCTGTCAATAGATGGCTGTTGCTTTGTGGTCAAAGGTCAAAGTGACCTGAAGGCTTTAAACATTTGTGCTCGGTGACTAAAGAACGCTTTGGCATAAAAATGTCAAATTTCGTAGAATTATTACCTGTGGCTAGTACATGACCCCTATTGTTGTGGGGGAGGGGTCAGTAAATCAAAGATACATGTCACAGTAGCCTAGAAACTGAAAACATTATCTGCTAAATCACTATTTGAGCCGTGCCATGAAAAAACCAACATAGTGGCTTTGTGACCAGCATGGATCCAGACCAGCCTGCGCATCCGAGCAGTCTGGTCAAGATCCATGCTGTTCGCTTTCAAAGCCTATTGGAACTAGAAAATGCTTTTGTAAAAAAGCGCATGTCTCCCCCAATGCAAAGTCCTATAGGCAAGAAGTCAATAGGGGTCAGGAACGAAAGTTGAAGAGACACTGATGACTGGCTGCAATAGGGATCATCTACTTGGCATGTCCAGTCATCCCGCTAAATTTCAACACTGTTGGCCTAGTGGTTCTCAAGTCACTGCTCAGGCTCCTGTGACCTTGACCTTTGATCAAGTGACCTCAAAATAAATAGGGGTCATCTACTCTGCATGTCCAATCATCCTATTAATTTTCAACATTGTAGGTCAAGTGGTTCTCAAGTTATTTCCAAAAAATGATTTTACATGAACAGGCCACTGTGACCTTGACCTTTAATAGACTGACCCCAAAATCAATAGGGGTCATCTACTCATCTGTTCAATCATCCTATGAAGTTTCAAGATTCTGGGTCAAGTGGTTCTCAAGTTACTGACCGGATATGGTTTTCAATGTTCAGGCCCCTGTGACCTTGACCTTTAATGGAGTAACCCAAAATCGATAGGGGTCATCTACTTTGCATGCACAATCATCCCATGAAGTTTCAACATTCTGGGTCAAGTGGTTCTCTAGTTATTGATCGGAAATGGTTTTCCATGTTCAGGCCCCTGTGACCTTGACCTTTGATGGAGTGACCCCAAAATCAATAGGGGTCATCTACTCTTCATGACCAATCATCCTATGAAGTTTCAACATTCTGGGTCAAGTGGTTCTCTAGTTATTGATCGGAAATGGTTTTCAATGTTCAGGCCCCTGTGACCTTGACCTTTGACGGAGTGACCCCAAAATCAATAGGGGTCATTTACTCTTCATGACCAATCATCCTATGAAGTTTCAACATTCTGGGTCTAGTGGTTCTCTAGTTATTGATCGGAAATGGTTTTCAATGTTCAGGCATGTGACCTTGACCTTTGACAGAGTGACCCCAAAATCAATAGGGGTCATCTACTCTTCATGACCAATCATCCTATGAAGTTTCAACATTCGGGGTCAAGTGGTTCTCTAGTTATTGATCGGAAATGGTTTTCAATGTTCAGGCCCCTGTGACCTTGACCTTTGATGAAGTGACCCCAAAATCAATAGGGGTGGTCTACTCCAGCAGCCCTACAACCCTATGAAGTTTGAAGGTTCTAGGTCAAATGGTTCTCCAGTTATTGCTCGGAAATGAAGTGTGACGGACGGACGGAAGGACGGACAGGGCAAAAACAATATGTCTCCTGGGGGAGACATAATTAGAGAAACTGTTAGCGAACAGCATGGATACTGACCAGACTGCGCGGATACACAGGCTGGTCTGGATCCATGCTGGTCGCAAAGCCACTATGTTGGTTTTCTCATGGCACGGCTCATTTGTATTTGAACACGGACGGAAACAGTGAGATAAGCATTTCAAATATTCATCATATATTTGTAAAATGTAAAGAAACTTTAATGCACAAACATAGATTTATGGAAATGAGTTTGTTTTCGTTTGCACAGATGACTTGCCCACTGTTCATTTATAGTATGCATGAACACACACAGTCCATCCATTCATTGAAACCGCAAAGAATCAAGACATTCAAATCTTGCCAACATCACCTGATTAGAAGGAGATAAGCTGTGCAACTGAATAATAACTTCTGAAAAGGCTTGGTTGCTATCCAAGGTACCACAGGCCTAATCTGATGAAATCTGGAGTCTAGAAGATCTAGATGACCACGCTGATAAGTAAATACTGGTGGCTTATCCAGTTAAGAGCAGTTAGAACTAAAAAGCATGGAATAATTCATAACAACTTTATTTGCTTAAATATGCAACAGAAGAACAACATTCAATCATCATTACTTTAAACTCGACATTCAATTACATACAATAAACACGTTTTCATAACAACTTGGTGTAAAACCTGGTTTCGATCCCAGTACGTTTGTCTTTGTACCTACTGTCAATGCAACAAAGTATTATGGAAATTTTCTTAACTGATCAACTCGACATAAGCTTTAGTTTATAATGACCTATTCTAATCATAGTTTACAATTATCGGGACTGCCTATGCAGCACACCACAAAATTATGGCCCACGCACTTGCATTCCAATTATACATTGTATATAATTAAGGCACCAGTAATTGGGTGTTGTATAACATGACTTGGTCATGTCAACTAAATCAGTGCTACCAATAAGAAGCTAACTATATAAATCAATAAGTTATAGACAGTATTACATCAAAGTTTCTGTCATGAATTGTAAACTCATTCAATTCAAATATGGATCAAGACCTTTGCACAAAACACACACTATCTTGACTCTTTTAGCCATTTCTGAAATACCTGTCACATAATAATAGTAATCATAACTAGGCAAAAACCAGATCTGTTACCCCTTTTAACAAATAAATTCTCATGGAATAATAAATAAAGCAATCATATAGCACTTACACTATAAAACTTTTATAAAGTAAGTCATTGTAAGTGTGATTGAGACATATGTCCATATGTAAATTTTACAAGTGGAAAGATTTTTAACACCCCTCAAAACACTTTCTTTTTCTTTCAGATATAAAATTATTTCAAGTCTCAAAACTGGAGAGATTTTCATGTCATTTAACAACATACATTTTCTGGTCCCTCAGAAGTATCTTCCTAACTAGAAGGCATTTTCTCTAAACATTAGTCTTTCATGTCAATGAACCAAATATTCAGTAAAAATACTCTGAAAAGGAGATACTCATTTTTTCTCAGAGACTAAGCATAAGATCTTTGATGATTTTATATATTCAATGCTGTCTGTATATTTTTGCACAATATTATGTCTTCAATCTAATCACAAACAGATAATGAACCATCAAATGTAGTGTCTTTTCATTAGCACATCAGAAGTCAAGTTTAGCACTTCAAAAACAAGTACAATGTATATAGCACTTAAAAAACAATGGAAAATATATAGCACAAATGTACAACATAAAATTATGAACTAGAAACAAACTACATGAACTTTGTATATCAAACTCAATATAACAGCTAAGAGGAAAAACGTTGTCATCATTTTTTTTGACCACCTGGGTTTTAGGGCGATCTATTTTTCATTTTCATAAAAATTAATGAGTAGCTAACATCATACCTTTTAAATAAACAAATATTTGTGACAAAATCTAGAAAACAATCTGGAAACTACCTGTAAAATGCAACATTGACATTTCAACGTTTTTCCCGCAGCTCATTGTATAACTCTAAAACTAAGAGTTTTAGGAATTAACCCGTGTTATAAATAATATACAAAAGATACAATCTATGCCTAATGCAGTTTAAGCTAAAAATGCTGATATAGTAACTAACATTACGTTTAAATTTCTCAGCTAAGCAGCAATAAAGACATTTTCTATAAGATGATGAATAAACTGGAACATATTGCCAAATAAAGTGATAGTAGTCATATCCTACATTCAACTAAATATCAAACATAAAGATATGTTTTAAGAGTGTGAATTTAAGACATATATTTGAAATGACTATTGCACTCATGTGATTTAAAAACATACCAATTCCATGGGTGAAAGTATGGAATATTGAAAATCCTGAAAAAATTGAATTCAATATTTACAACTGTGTAAATCTCTTTCACTCATAAAACATGTTTATTAAACAAAAACTCTCCATTGGATGCCAATCAAATTGTTCTGATAAAAATGAAAATAACAATCTGTGTAAAACAATAACACAGAAGTAAAACTCTGAAGGTAAACAAGAGGACCATGATGGTTCTGAATCGCTCACCTGCTCCCACATGACCCAGTTTTGAGTATGACATCGTTTTTTCTATTATTTGACATAGTGACCTAGTTTTTGAGCTCATGTGACCCAGTTTTGAACTTGACCTAGATATCATCAAGATAAAAATTCTGATCAATTTTCATGAAGATCCATTGAAAAATATGGCCTCTAGAGAGGTCACAAGGTTTTTCTATTATTTGACCTATTGACCTAGTTTTCGAAGGTACGTGACCCTGTTTTAAACTTGACCTAGATATCATCAAGGTGAACATTCTCACTAATTTTCATGAAGATCTCATGAAAAATATGGCCTCTAGAGAGGTCACAAGGTTTTTCTATTTTTATACCTACTGGCCTAGTTTTTGACCGCACGTGACCCAGTTTCGAAATGACCTAGATATCATCAAGGTGAACATTCAGACCAGTTTTCATGAAGATCCATTCAAAAATATGGCCTCTAGACAGGTCAAAAGATTTTTCTAATTTTCGACCTACTGACCTAGTTTTTGACCACAGTTGACCCAGTTTCAAACTTGACCTAGATATCATCAAGATGAACATTCAGACCAACTTTCATACAGATCCCATGAAAAGTGTGGCCTCTAGAGAGGTCACAAGGTTTTTCTATTATTTGACCTACTGACCTAGTTTTTGAAGGCACGTGACCCAGTTTCGAACTTGACCTAGATATCATCAGGGTTTTCCCGGACGCAGGTTTTCTGCGTCGCTGACGCGTTTTTACTGCTTTGAACTCGCATTTTTTAGTACCTCAGCGTCCCACTGGACCCGCAAAATCGGTCACGAAACTCCTTTGCACTGAAGCCGCCTTTGCGCAGATACCCATGTAAAATGCACAGTTTTTTACCACCGGGACCATCACTGAATCGTGGGTGCTCATTATACACAGGTATAGACGATTTTCCAACTTAAAACTAGTTTTGTTATCGATGTTCGCCATTTTGGTAAAGGGAAACTACTCTCCGCGCTAACTGTCACCGCTAAAATCTAAGATTGCCGTTACGTTCCGTAAAAGATCGAATGGTTTATTTTTTTATTAAACAAAATTAATTTCATATAAATTTTGATGAAAAAATATTAATAAATCACAGAAATTATGATACTAATTAAGGATCGAGTATTATCTTTAACCGAGATAAAACTGTGAACAACATAATTGACACGAGGTGACACGTTAATTGCCGGTAATTACTGGCTGTTTGATCATAACAAAAAGACTATCACACCTTTTGTAATCAGTCTGAATTGAGAAGCTCATGCCATTTTGAAAGAAACCATTCCGAAATATTGAATCAACTGCTATCTAAATTAAAAAGATACAATTAAGTTCATTCGGTTTTAGGGTAAATTTTTATAGTGATAATGTCCATTTTCAAGATCAATAATTTGTGGACCCCCAAAAATTATTAGGGACCCTTAAATTAGCAGCCATGGGAGTCCATGGACTCCCAAATAAAAAACCCGAGGGAAAACCCTGTATCATCAAGGTGAACACTGACCAATTTTCATGAAGATCTTATGAAATATATGGCCTCTAGAGAGGTCACAAGGTTTTTCTATTTTTAGACCTACTGACCTAGTTTTTGACCGTACGTGACCCAGTTTCGAACCTGACCTAGATATCATCAAGATAAACATTCTGACCAATTTTCATAAAGACCCCATGAAAAATGTGACCTCTAGAGTGGTCACAAGCAAAAGTTTACGCACGCACGCACGCACGACGGACGCTGCGCGATCACAAAAGCTCACCTTGTCACTTCGTGACAGGTGAGCTAAAAACAAACACCTTTTGTGTAAGCTTTTAAAGTACCCTGGTCCCTGTAATAATGTTGGTATTATGGATGTTATCATCAAAATAAAAATTAAATTTCAGCAGATAATATGTCATAAAACATAGGAGATTCTATGTCCTCTTTTAACCTTTACCCAGCTAAAGATCTTAAATGGACTGGTCCATCATTCAATTTGGGCAGCACCACTTATTATTTCATAAGGTGTTCACTGAAAATTTACTGACTGAATAAACCATAATCAGTCTGCATGAATGTGCAGGCTGATTTTGGTTTACACTAGCTGGTCGCAAAAGCAAAACAAGAGCGCTGACGCTCATCTGATTTTTTTTTGTGTAATAGAAATATTGTCCTACCCATGATTTTCTAAGTCTAAAAAGGGCCATCATTCTTGCAAAAAGCAGGATAGAGTTATGTTTCTTGATGTTCAGTGTCCACTAATGATGGTGAAAAACTGTTGCAAGTTTTAAAGCAATAGCTTTGATAGTTTATGAGAAAAGTTGACTTAAACATAATACATAACCAAGAAAATGATTTTCTAAGTCCAAAAGGGGCAATAATTATTGCAAAAAGCAGGATGGAGTTATGTTTCTTGCTGCACTGGGTCAGCTTATGATGGTGAATAAGTGTTGCAAGTTTTAAAGCAATAGCTTTGATAGTTTAGGATAAAAGCTGACCTAAACATAAAACTTAGCCAATGAAACTGATTTTCTAAGTCCAAAAGGGGCAATAAATCTTGCAAAAAGCAAGATGGAGTTATGTTTCTTGATGTACAGGGTCTGCTTATGATGGTGAACAAGTATTCCAAGTTTCAAAGCAATAGCTTTGGTAGTTTAGGAGAAAAGTTGACCTAAACATAAAACTTAACCAAGAAATCTGATATTTTCTAAGTAGAAAAGGGGCCATAAATCTTGCAAAAAGCAAGATGGAGTTATGTTTCTTGCTATACAGGGTCAGCTTATGATGGTGAACAAGTATTCCAAGTTTCAAAGCAATAGCTTTGATAGTTTAGGAGAAAAGCTGACCTAAACATAAAACTTAACCAGGCAACGCCGACGCAGACGCCGACAACCGCTCAAGTGATGACAATAACTCATCATTTTTTTTCAAAAAATCAGATGAGCTAAAAAATCACTTGCCGCCAGCAGGCTGAAGGTTAAAACTGAAGTATTATGCAAAATAACCACAGTAATTCGAAATGAAATCATCAACATCAGCTACCTGGGGCAAACTGCCTGCCTGTTTGAAATTATTGTCAATCATAATTAAACACTCTGCTTTTGATATTTACCTTATGCTTCCATGTGGGAAAAAAATGTAGAAAGTTGCATTTAATGACCCAATTAATTTCTTGGCAATTTTTGGTCCTGTAACATCACAAAATTTAATGTATTACTTTGTATCACAAATAGATTAACTAATTTGTTACAAACTTTGAAATTTTCAAACAGTTTGTCTTTAAATGTTCCCAAATACTGCTGTTTTTGCAGTCTTTTAAAGACTTGGATGCTAAGAAATGTGAAAAAAAAAAACTTTCCATATACATGTATTCTGTTAAATAAATGTCAATTTTATGTGGATACACACTGTCATAGTATGTCAAGGATGCAAAAGGCAGAATATTAAAGACATTTTGTAAAAAGACATATTTTAAAGGACAAACAAATATAACTGATCAGACAGACATAAAGAATAACACAATGGTAAGTGCATATCTTTAGTTATCTCAAGAGAAAAATGATATGATAGAACTGGGAGATTTGATAAAACTGGGAGATTTGATAAAACCGGGAGACTTTCAAAAGGGTAAAGGACTTCAATTCTAGGATTTCTTTACTTCAGATCAAAAGATTAAAGGTGCTTTAATAACAAAGCAGTAACTTAAACAAAAATAATAAAACAAGCAACAAAGAAATTGAATGGCAAGCTAGAGTATAAAATAGAAAGCGAAATAAAGCAAAGTAACTAACAAAGAATAAGCAACTAATTATAAATATATAACTAGGTAAAAAACAACATAGACAACTGGGTAAAATCAATATAACAAGAAAAATGGTATTACAAATAACTTATTCAATAATATAAATAAGCAAAATTTTACAAGCGAAGACTGACACTTCTTACATCTGCTATGTTCTCTTAGTACCAATCATGCTGTCATGGCATGAGATTACAGCATGGCATGAATATTAGTAATAGTGTGTTAATCTCTGTCACCATTTACTATTGTTTTTTGACAGAAATGATTAAATTTTAATACATAATGATTTACAACAGTGCTTTAGAAGCAAAGACACTTTTCTTGATAGATTTGCAGAAAATACCTTTCAAACCCACTAGTAAATTGAAAATCTACTGCTCAGTTACTTTATCCAATCTAGGGTTGAACCTGCAATCCCAAAATCAGAAGACAGACATACAAAATATGAATTCCACATACAAAACAGGTTTACAGGTCATATATATGTGATTGCTGTGCAACAGCCAACTCTAAAACTAGAGAAAATCATTACTCTAATTGCTGTAAATGAGATTGTAAAATTGATTAAACTGCTGCACTGATGATCAGGATTATTGCTGTTTGTGGCAATGCTAGCAAATATTAAATAGAAACACACATCTAAATGAAATTATGAAGGGCATAATGATCCCTTAATTTGTTAACCTGAAATAGGGTTCAAACTGTTATATATCAAATACATAAATCATATTGAAGTTTCACTTTGTTATACAGGTACAATATGCTTGAATTTGGTAGAAATGTTTGAAATTGTATCAGTTTTTGCAAAATGTTAATGGTCCTTAAGCTGTGGATTCAATGTTAATCAACAGGTTACAGTGTGGATTCAATGTTATAACATTAACCTAGACAATCCCATTGATCAACATGTTACAGCGTAGATTCAATGTTATAACATTTATCTAGACAATCCGATCAATATGCTGAGAAATTTCTCAATACTGTGAAATCATTAATATTCATGGGGGATTAATTTTCGTGGATTTTGTGGTTGAGTCAATCCACAAAATTTAATCCCAACGAAGAAGTAAAATTCCTATTCATTTTATGTTCAAAAGTTGAAATCCACGAATTCATGTCCCACGAAATTGCCATTTTGACCAAAACCACGAAATTTAATGCCCACGAAATTAAATGATTTTACAGTACCCAAACTATGTCAAGCTCACATTGTAAAATATCATTGGCAAGAATTTTCATTAAACATAATTATATAATACCCTAGTGTAATGAAATAAATGTAACAACAGGGCACTCGTTTGGCCGTTTTTGGGGCCAAATATCGGCCCCATTCCCCTCTCAAAATAATATGTTTTTTCCCCCTTTCTCAGAAAAAAATTCCCCTCGAAAACACCCAAAACAAGAGCTGTCGGATGACAGCGCACTCGACTATTCGAAGAATTGATTGAAGAATGGGGTCAAAATATTTCCATAGATTTTCAGACTAAACAAAAAAATGGATTAAACAAAAAATGTTCCTGTATTTGTGGATTTCAATTAGTCTTGCACTAAATGGCAATGTGTGACCATGATAGCAAATATGTTAAGTTATATGTTAGGCAAAACATGGACTTATATGAAAAATTTAACTAATTTCTAAGTCCAAAAAGGGCCATAATTCAGTCAAAATAGTTGACAGAGTTATGTACTCTTGCCTACAGATGGAAATCATGTTGATAAACTAGTGTTAAAAGTTTCAAAGCCACAGTTCAAACAGTTTTGACAAAACGCTGACTTGTAAGAAAAACTGAACAAATTTCAAAGTCCAAAAAGGGCCATAATTCAGTCAAAATAATTGTCAGAGTTATGTACTCTTGCCTACAGATGGAAATCATAATGATAAACAAGTGTTTAAAGTTTAAAAGCCATATGTCAAATAGTCTTGACAAAACATGGCCATTTACAAAACAGAACCAATTTCCAAGTTCAAAAAGGGCCATAATTCAGCCAAAAAAGATGAGAGAGTTACGTACTCTTGCCTATTGATAGAGACTATTATACTGAACAAGATATAAAAGTTTCAAAGCCATATGTCAAACACTTTACACAAAAAATAAACTGGTACGAAAAACTTAACCAAGATTTCTAAGTCAAAAGGGGCCATAATTCAGTCAAAATGCTTGATGGAGTTATGTACTCTTGCCTACAACTGGACATTGTGATGGTAAACAAGTGTTGAAAGTTTCAAAGCTTTATCTCAAAAGACTTTGTCAAAATGTGGACTGGTACGAAAAACATAACCAAGATTTCTAAGTCAAAAAGGGGCCATAATTCAACCAAAATGCTTGATGGAGTTATGTACTCTTGCCTACAACTGAACATTGTGATGGTAAACAAGTGTTGAAAGTTTCAAAGCTTTATCTCAAAAGACTTTGTCAAAATATGAACTGGTACGAAAAACTTAACCAAGATTTCTAAGTCAAAGGGGGCCATAATTCAGTCAAAATGCTTGACAGAGTTATGTACTCTTGCCTATAACTGGACATGGTGATGGTAAACAAGTGTTGAAAGTTTCAAAGCTTTATCTCAAAAGACTTTGTCAAAATGTGGACTGGTACGAAAAACATAACCAAGATTTCTAAGTCAAAAAGGGGCCATAATTCAACCAAAATGCTTGATGGAGTTATGTACTCTTGCCTACAACTGAACATTGTGATGGTAAACAAGTGTTGAAAGTTTCAAAGCTTTATCTCAAAAGACTTTGTCAAAATATGAACTGGTACGAAAAACTTAACCAAGATTTCTAAGTCAAAGGGGGCCATAATTCAGTCAAAATGCTTGACAGAGTTATGTACTCTTGCCTATAACTGGACATGGTGATGGTAAACAAGTGTTGAAAGTTTCAAAGCTTTATCTCAAAAGACTTTGTCAAAATGTGGACTGGTACGAAAAACTTAACCAGGGTGTGACGCCGACGCCGACACAGACGCCGACGCCGTGGTGAGCAGGATAGCTCTACTTATTCTTCGAATAGTCGAGCTAAAAATTTGAAAGGAAACTCCCGAAAATGTACGTAATTACTCGTTGGCGAACCTTTTTGAGTACGAAACCAATATAAACATTCACAAGTCTTCTCCCCTTAATAGACTGTCCAATGAATTCTCTCGTAACAAAGCCGGTACGGATACATTCGGAATTTTCGGATATTGCCTTTGCCAAATAAAAATGTTGCATCATCAGAAACACTACAGAAAAAAAATCACATCAAAACCCCCAGAAAGTTGTAAGAAAATCGACATTTTATTTAAACAAAAAAGTCTAGAAACATTAGAAAACCCATCCTATCCTACAACAAGCACTACAACCTCGCAAGATTCTAAAGAATCTACGGAAGTCGTGCCCAGTTCAAGCAGTCATGATAATTTCTGATAAACGCAAAGCTGTGTCATGTGAGCCTGAGTCCTGTTCTACTTCTTATTTCAGGTGTTTATATTCTCATGTTAGACCTTTCAAATTGTTTGTAGTTACTTTAACCTACTGAACTAAATGGTTTGTCTTCAGTTTGGCAAGTTGAAGTTCACAGATCAGTGGTAAAGAGTAATACTTAAGACAGTTTATAAATTATTTACCCATAAATAACTTTATTTTAAATGAAATTTTATTAAGAACTAAAATAAATGATAAATGACACTCAGCTTGAGAAGGCTATTGGCCATTTTACTTCAGAGTAGAAAAATTGAAATATAAGGTTGGATGTAACAGTCACCATGAGTAAAACATCATGTCAAAAGTTTTGATAAATGGAAGTTTAAGAAGAAATAAATATAGAAGAACAATATTTGCATAATTATTTGTTGGTATTTGTCAGAAAATATAGCTAAATGATAGAAAAGAGTGGTATTAATAAGTGTGAAAGTCACAACATACACATGGCTAAAAATTCCCCTTTTTGTCTTAAAACGACGAAAAATTCCCCTTCCTGAGGGTATGTGTACCTGTCCCCAAAAGTTGTCTAGTGCCCTGAACAAGAGGACCATGATGGTCCTGAATCGCTCACCTGTCCCAACATGAACCAGTTTTGAACTGAGTATGACGTTGTTTTTTCTCTCTATTATTTGACATAGTGACCTAGTTTTTGAGCTCATGTGACCCAGCTTTGAACCTGACCTAGATATCATCAAGATGAACATTCAGACCAACTTTCATACAGATCCCATGAAAAATATGGCCTCTAGAGAGGTCACAAGGTTTTTTTTATTATTTTACCTACTGACCTAGTTATTGACGGCACGTGACCCAGTTTCGAACTTGACATAGATATCATCAAGGTGAACATTCTGACCAATTTTCATGAAGATCCATTCAGAAGTATGACCTCTAGAGAGGTCACAAGGTTTTTCTATTTTTAGACCTGATGACCTAGTTTTTGACCGCAGCTGACCCAGTTTCGAAATTGATCTAGATATCAAGATGAACATTCAGACCAACTTTCATACAGATCCCATGAAAAATGTGGCCTCTAGAGAGGTTACAAGGTTTTTCTATTATTTGACCTACTGACCTAGTTTTTGAAGGCACATGACCAAGTTTCGAACTTGACCTAGATATCATCAAGGTGAACATTCTGACCAATTTTCATGAAGATCCATTGAAAATTATGGCCTCTAGAGAGGTCACAAGGTTTTTCTATTTTACGACCTACTGACATAGTTTTCGAAGGCACGTGACCCAGTTTCGAACATTCTGACTAATTTTCATGAAGATCTTGTGAAAAATATGGCCTCTAGAGAGGTCACAAGGTTTTTCTATTTTTAGAGCTACTGACCTAGTTTTTAACCACAGTTGACCCAGTTTCGAACTTGGCCTAGATATCATCAAGATGAACATTCAGACCAACCTTCATACAGATCCCATGAAAAATATGGACTCTAGAGAGGTCACAAGGTTTTTTTTATTATTTTACCTACTGACCTAGTTATTGACGGCACGTGACCCAGTTTCGAACTTGACATAGATATCATCAAGGTGAACATTCTGACCAATTTTCATGAAGATCCATTCAAAAGTATGACCTCTAGAGAGGTAACAAGGTTTTTCTATTTTTAGACCTAATGACCTAGTTTTTGACCGCAGCTGACCCAGTTTCGAACTTGACCTAGATATCATCAAGATGAACATTCAGACCAACTTTCATACAGATCCCATGAAAAATATGGCCTCTAGAGAGGTCACAAGGTTTTTCTATTATTTGCCCTGTTGACCTAGTTTTTGAAGGCACATGACCCAGTTTCGAACATGACCTAGATATCATCAAGGTGAACATTCTGATCAATTTTCATGAAGATCTTGTGAAAAATATGGCCTCTAGAGAGGTCACAAGGTTTTTCTATTTTTAGACCTACTGACCTAGTTTTTGACCGCACGTGACCCAGTTTCGAACTTGACCTAGATATCATCAAGATGAACATTCTGACCAAATTTCATAAAGATCCCATGAAAAATGTGACCTCTAGAGAGGTCACAAGCAAAAGTTAACGCACGGACGACAGACGCTGCGCGATCACAAAAGCTCACACTGTCACTTTGTGACATGTGAGCTAATAAAAGTGATATGACTACCTTTTAACAGCTGTGTTAAACCGTAACACACAAATAACTTCTTTTACAATCTATTAAGATGGAATTATAAATACCAGCTCAACAATACTCCAAACAAGAGCTGTCACAGGAGACAGCACGCTTGACTATTTCAATGCTGGATAGTGAAAATGTGCACATTAAAGGAAGCAAAAGCTATCATTGTGAATAACGATACTGGGCAATAGCTTAAATCCGTGTCAAATGCATTTAGTAATAACACAGACAAAGTGAAAATGCATCAAAATATTAACTTCATATAAAAATTCATAGAATTTTCCACAAGAGCAATGCATCGTGTGTCATATCATGTGACTAATAATGCAGAATAACTATTTTAAGTTTGAATCAAATCCATATGGTCGAAAATGAGGAACAACTTTCTTAAGTTTTAAGCAAATCCATCCAGTCATAACAGAGACCTGAAAGTGCTTCAAAACTCAAAGGTGTGAACAATGATGTGCAAACCAGCAACAGGGTGGGTAGGACCAGCTCTTCATATACTTCATATAGTCAAGCTTAAAAACAAAAACTAGGGGAATTATTGCTATCATGCAGAAAGTAAAACTGAGGAAATGTTGTTTCAGATGTTAAAGGGAACATGTTTAAATATAAAACAAAATGAAACACATGGCTCATGAACAATCTGTAAAAAAGTTTGATTTCCATATAAAACTGTATCAATTTTGATTGCAAAAGAAAGATGCATTACAGAGTCTGTCAGACAGGTATTGGCCCCAGTTCTCAACAGAATATAAATTAATATAAAAAAAATGTTGGTCCTTCTCCTCATACCTTTATGAAAATTAACCCCAGAGTATGTAACTATCAACATTATCAGCATACCCAATTTCAAAATTACCAATAAATTAAGTACACTGTATAAACTTTAAGATAAATTACCGTTAGTTAACATATTAATCTCTTTGGTTTCATTTATCTTACAGTACTTTTTTATAAAAAATATTTATAAAGAAACCCTGCCCTTGAAAATGAAACAATTTTAACTACATTACAATGTCAAATTAATAATAGATTGCTTACAAACAAAAAACATAGTACAGTAAAATTGGCAGTGGATAAACAATTAAATCTACAGTAAGAACTTATTCAACTTTCGATAAGCAAATGTCAAAAATCAGTTCATTACATTTTGACAAATGATTATTGTATTTGGCTTTTAAGTTTTAAATCTACTTTTTCTCACAAAGTGGACAGTAACACTTTTATCTACAAAGCAGTACTCCTTCCCATGACCTCTGAGGTATGATCAAGGTGTGTTTAAGTAAAAAGCATCAGCCCACTAATTTGATTTAAGCCTTTACAAGTGTTTACTACACAACGTAAGCCAAAAAAAGTACCCTTTACATCATTAATTTGGTATTTTAAGGACAGCATTCTTCCCTACCAAGTTTTTTGCAGAAGACGTGTAACTCACGTTTTGTCCTTCGGAAACTGAAGTAGTCTGTGTCAAATTTAACAATGTCGTATTGGCATGTTCTATTATCGTTGTAAGCCCGGAACTGCTCGACTCTGAATCTCCAGGTGGAGAAGCCAGCAAGCATAATACCACGAAAGCAAGCATCACGATCAGCATTACTATCACAATCGCGACTCCAAATTTGGCTTTCACCAAGTATTTCCTTCGAATATCCTGTGATCCGATGTTGTTCATTAACAAGTCCGGTTTGCCATTTTTATATTCTCCCCGTGTTATAACAATATCAACCATGTTCTGGTTGCTCGGTTTGAAACACATCGTTGAATATTTTCGGTCACCGAATGACTGAGTTATCGTAAACTCGTGATTCTCCGACATGAAGCTGTTTACTGAATGATTATTTACCAAATGTTCATGATCTTCTTCACAATCATCAATAAGATTGTCAGACCCGAGGGCCATTTTTCAACAGTCTTGTGTGGTCTTAGTTGTTATGTTCCTTTTTTTTTATTAGCTCAATGCTCTCTATTTGTTGTTGCTTTCCGTAGTTTAAAAAATAAAATAAAGTTTTTTAACGACTGATTTAACAGATATCTAAAGACGTTTTTACAGCTCCCTTGCACACTGTCAAGTTTTATCAAGGAACTTCATCTGGAAATACAAAAATTAAACAAGCAACTGATTAGTCAGTTTAGTACTATTACAAACTGATGAAATCACAGTCTATTTATAGTACACATGTACACTAACAATATTTTACTATCAGCCGATATACCATTTAGTAATCTACCTAGTATTGAATGCTTGTAATCCAATAAATATAAGAAGACATTAAAGATCGGAATAACCCACCAAAACTATTTGTTTAAAAAAAATACTTTTTAGATAGACAGACAGACAGACACTGACAGACAGGTAGACATATCCTGCTCAAAATAAAAGTCCTTACAAATCGCACAAAAAAGTTATCATTTGTGTCATTTCAGTTATTTTACAACCCCTCTTAAAACTGGCTCAGTGTTCCCACTAGCATTTAAAGTTGGGGGTTAAAACTGAGATTTTCTTGCACTTTTGCCACCCCCTCACTAAAAGATATAATGTATAATATTTACTGGGGGTGCAAAGTACCAACCTGAGGGTGAAAAAACCATTTTGGGGTTTCTGGGAACACTGTCCAGGGGCTGTTACATTTATCCTATGGCCTAAATGTAAATAAACAGCTTACGAGAATATTTTTTTCAACTTTTTAACAAAAAGTTACAAAACTGCACTTCTTATGCTTTAAACATGGTCAGTGATGTTACAAATCCACTTACTGATGCTCTAAAGGCATAACCCCCTTGTTTGTATTTATTTTTTGACACAAAAATAATTTCCAAAAAGTCTCACTTAATAAAACAAGAGCTGTCTGATGACAGCGCGCTCGACTATTCGAAGAATTGATTGAAGAATGGGGTCAAAATATTTCCATGGATATTCAGACAAAAGAAATAAATAGATTAGACAAACAATGTTCCTGTATTACTTTGATTTCGATAAGTCTTGCACTAAATGGCAATATATGAGGCAATTTCAAAGTCCAAAAAGGGCCATAATTCTGTCAAAATAGTTATATACTCTTGCCTACAGATGGAAATTATAATGATAAACAAGTGTTCAAAGTTTAAAAGCCATATGTCAAATAGTTCTGACAAAACATGGACTTGTATGAAAACAGAACCAATTTCAAAGGAGTTATGTACTCTTGCCTATAACTGGACATAGTGATGGTAAACAGGTGTTGAAAGTTTCAAAGCTTTATCTCAAAAGACTTTGTCAAAATATGAACTGGTATGAAATATTAACCAAGATTTCTAAGTCGAAAGGGGACATAATTCAGCCAAAATCCCTGATGGAGTTTTGCACTCTTGCCTATAACTGGCCATGGTGATGGTAAACAAGTGTTGAAGGTTTCAAAGCTTTATCTTAAAAGACTTTGTCAAAATATGAACTGGTACGAAAAACTTAACCATGATTTCTAAGTCAAAAGGGGCCATAATTCAGCTAAAATCCTTGATGGAGTTATGTGCTCTTGCCTATAACTGGCCATGATGATGATAAACAAGTGTTGAAAGTTTCAAAGCTTTATCTTAAAAGACTTTGTCAAAATATGAACTGGTACGAAAAACTTAACCATGATTTCTAAGTCAAAAGGGGCCATAATTCAGCCAAAATCCTTGATGGAGTAATGTACTCTTGCCTATAACTGGCCATGGTGTTGGTTAACAAGTGTTGAAAGTTTCAAAGTTTTATCTTAAAAGACTTTGTCAAAATATGAACTGGTACGAAAAACTTAACCATAATTTCTAAGTCAAAAGGGGCCATAATTCAGCCAAAATCCTTGAAGGAGTTATGTGCTCTTGCCTATAACTGGCCATGATGATGGTAAACAAGTGTTGAAAGTTTCAAAGCTTTATCTCAAAAGACTTTGTCAAAATGTGGACTGGTACGAAAAACTTAACCAAGGTGTGACACCGACGCCGGGGTGAGTAGGACAGCTCTACTTGTTCTTCGAATAGTCAAGCTAGAAATATTCATAAAAAAAAATGTTTCCAACCTGCCTGCCCCAATTTTTTTAGCAATTGTAACCGGAAACAAAGATTTCTTTTAGGCCTAACTGATTAGCATCTGTAATTTTAATTTGTTTTGTAGCTAAGTTGCAGCAAAACTATAAATATTTTGTATCTCCAATTGTACTAGTCCATTGTAACACTCCAGTCACTGTTAGGCAATTCAGTGTGTTTTTTTTCCCCCAGTCCAATTTAGGGACGAAATCCGGCCCAAATCCCAATAGAAAAGTAATTATTTTTCCAAATGTCAAAGCTAAAATTCCATCTTTTTTACACTTTTTCAATCAAGACTGTACCTTAGGAACATTAAACATTTGAAACACATGACAGTACGCTAATCTGATGGCAGTGATGCATTTATGGCCATTTTTCCTAAAATGCATTTTTTTTAAACAATTTTAAGATGTTTTTCCCAATTTAGATGTTTTACTGCTGTCAGTATCCCAGCCCTATTGAAAAACCACTGCAGTTACAAGTAACTCGTAACTGAAACCTTTAAATTACCTTTATCTTTTAAGTTTAAAATCTAGTTAATCTTTTCATAACTATGTTAACGCAAATTTTAACAGAATGTCATAAACAAATCAATCACTTTATGCTGATCACAAAATGAAATATCTCCAACTTTTCTTTTTATATTCAATTGTCCACCTACTGAACTCTTACAATAATGACATCAAAAGAATGTCAAAACCATTCCTTTAAATTAAATGTTTAAACAGTAATCCAGTCTAGTTTCAAGAATAACGATACTGGCACATACCACTGTATAACTTCAGGATTTTATACATGATGATGAGAAGGATATGACCTGAGTGATGAGTCAGCAGATCACACAAAGACATGCTGATCTGCTGTTGATGGTTTGATGTATGTGCATTACTATGATTAGGTAAAAACAAATTATACTGTAGCATAGGATTGCATCAGAAATGCAAAACATGATGAATATTTAATAAGGGGCGTCTGCTAAATATTGGTTACTCTGTATTGCATATATGGCAACTGTTGAACAAAAATGCAAAGGATGGGGGGGGGGGGGTTTAAAAGATTATTTTGGGACCATTAATCTCAGCCCCACATATGGCCAAAAAACAGCACCTCTGCACAAAGCTCTGTATTTGTTACCACACTATGTCTTTGGTAACTTTTGGTAACCTACAGTCTCCAGAAAGTTTTATAGAAATAATCATAAAAAGAAAAAAACATTTATATGGCTTGCCTTTCACTCAAAATGGATTCTTAGCACTAGTCTTGTAAAAAAAAAAGACTGTACCATAATAGTAAATATTTAATATAAAAACATGGTACTGGCACTACAATGTACAATAAACTAGGTGATAGCATCAAGTCCCATAACTCTGACATGCATTTTGGTCAAATTTATGAGCCCGCTTTTGTACTAAGAAAATCCTGGTTATAGTTTTTTTGTCACTGTGCAAGTACATATAGCTATTACTTAAAGGCATAGGGCTTTGAAACTTACTTTTTCTTTTTCTAGATCAATTTCCAACCTCACTGGGTCAAGTCCCATAACTCTGACATGAATTTTGGCCAAATTATGCACCCTTTTGGACTTAAAGTTTTGCATGCAAGTTACTATCTCCAAAACTAATGCAGATATTGAATTAAAACTTCACATGTGCCTTCAGGGTCATAAAACTAGGTGATAGCATCAAGTCCCATAAACTCTGGCATGCATTTTGACCAAATTATGCCCTTTTGGACTTAGATAATCATGGTTAAAGTTTTGCACGCAATTTATATGATTGTACCATCTCAAAAACAAATACTGAATTGAAACTTCACACATTTCTTTTCGTTTATAAAACTTGGTCATAGCATCAAGTCCCATAACTCTGCAGACTTCAGGAAAGTTGGAAAAAATGGCCGGACATTTGGTCCAGCAATGTCTAAAAATCTGCCGGACCGAAGGAAATGTCAGACTACAGCATATGTTGCTTTTCTCCATCATATACAAGCAGGGGTGATTTTTAGTCTATTTCTAGTTAAATGTTCGGTCAACTCTCTTATTTTCGTACATTTGTTTCCTTTCACAACGATTGTTGGGCATTAATTTGCGTTTCTTTCTCGGTTCTGCCCCGGCATAAATGTTAGTGACGCCATTTTAATATGTTGTCCGAGATGTTGCGGTTCTCGGGGTACGATAACAGGGCTTTTTCGCCCTATCTCACGGGGCCGATATTCGGCCCCATTCCCAATGCCAAATATGCTCTATTTTTCCCAATCTGGAGCAAAAAATTCCCAATCCAATGAAAAATTTCCCATCTGAAATCAGTTACTTCCTGTTTTTCAATAATAATTCTTGCACAATTAGTTTTGTCTGCCAAGTAAATCAAACAAAATATTGAAAAAACCCAACTCGTTTCTATTTTTAGTAACATGACCGTCTGCAACCTTGGCAAAAAATGATTACAAGATTTTGCTGAAGAAATGTATGATTTGTATGCAAAAACCTCTCAAAGTGCATAAAAACACAAATATTAATTGAATAAAGTACCCAAAACATGTTGACCGGTAGTTTTTATACCATTAAAATCAATTGTCACATATTTTCGCGACCCAGTTTTTACTCTCGAAAATACGCGCACTTTGCCATTATACTTTTTGGATAATTTCAGTTATAACTTTGGTGAAAACAAACTGTAAACAAAACCTTTAGCATGACAAATAAAGAGTTACTGTATTTTTAGGCAATATTGGAACACAATCCAAAAATAAAAATTCTCAAAATTTCACAAGGGGATAGATCTACTGTCTACCAGTAAGACTCGAAACTGAAAATTTAAACTAATATATATTGATTAAAAACTCACTTAATTTGTCAGTATATTTTCCCAAATTTGACAATTTACCGCGTTAAAAATTCCCAATACGACCAGGGGCCTTTTTCCCAAAACCCCCTGAAAAAGCCCTGGATAAATATCGGTCAGTCGGATCGCATCCGGATTAAGAAACCGCGGACCGCATCAAAATTATCCGGTCGTGTCCGTCGGATTATGTCCCCTTTTGAACTTAAAACTTCTGGTTAATTTTTGCATGCAATTTACCACCTCCAAACAAATGCAGATACTGGATTGAAACTGTAGAAATATTAACATTTCGGGTAATATTCCTGCTTTTGGGACAACAATTCGAATAGTCAAGCATTGGCTGTCTTATTAATGATAGCTCTTGTTTAAAAAGAAGTCTTGCAGGCACAGATCCAGAAATCTTTATTCAAGATAGCCCCTACATTGAGGCGCATAGCACAGAGTGGAGGTATGTACGGACATACCTCCACTCAGTGCTATGGAGGTCTAGACTCTCTCCACCCCTGCCAAATGTCAGCCAATATATTTAGTCTTTTAAAACACAATGATCATATGTCATGATCATAATGACATTAATAAATATGTTTTGTTACAAATTCAACATGTTTCAAATATTAGCATTTACTATCAATGCAATAAGACTAAATAATCATACTGGCTGATATTTGGCTGGGGCAGGGTTTAGATCTGAATATGAAGCTCCGAATTTGGCTACCCTATTGGGCCTCCGACATATACCTTCTAGGAGACCCTAATCCCCATCACAGTAAGGGATACCTCCTTCCATACTAACAGAAACTTGGCAGCGGCACTGTCTCCCCCAGATAGTTTTAAATGCAGATACACATGGTGGCCCAGCGAAAACAGGCTGATTCGGACTGTGGCTGATTCGGACCATGGCTGATTCGGACCAAATATTTTGGCTGATTCGGACCACATACTTTGAATAAAAGTAGATAATGACCATATATTTTGGCTGATTCAGACCACAAACTTTTATTTAACAGTCAATAATAACCATAAATTCTGGATGGTTCAGCAATTTTCAGAAAATAATGTTGATTATAGCTTATATAGAGGTTTAACTTGAAGGAAGGACATAAAATATAGAGTGGTGGAACCTATGCTAGCGGTTTTTTGTACATATATTACATTTTTTACGAAGAAAGAAAAAATTATTATTTCGATATGCCTGTACAAAAACATAAAGTTATCCTCCTTTTATCGAAACACATTGTTGGTGTGCGTCATCACGTGACTTAGTGGTCTCGTGAGCTATCGACACGGCATACGTAAAAAGGTGAAAATTCGCCCTGAAGGGAACCTATGCTGGCGGTATGTTATATCTATTAAACTAAGGACGAAAAAAAATTCAGCAAGCTAAAATGAACAAACAAGCATATGCAAATATAATATTTAGAACATTACTCATTTATTATGTGAAAAACAAAAGAAATGAGGATAAAATTTAGTATGTGCCTCTATGTGTATATTTCCCTTACAGAAATGGAGTCACTATTAGAACAAAGCTTAAAAACGTATAATAATGTTACATAAAAACAGAATGTTTAAGTATTAATGATTCAAGCAACGACAGTGATTAACTCACTAATGTTTCCTACACTTCTTTTGTGTGTAGGAAAATTACTCCTTTCTACATCTCAGAAAGAGCCATTTGGACTTCATCAAAATACTAAGATCAACATCGATCTTTGCATGGTTCGACAGGCACTCGTAGAGTAGCCAGGGGTAACATTCATCACATCTTGCTCTTAAATGTATCTTATATCTGAATGTAATGCATGATTTCTAAACGACTAATTTTAGTTGGGTGATTTTGACATATTTGTGTGAGATTTGTGCGATGGATACAGATTGCGTAAAATGTATCGGCTGCTGTATACGTCACGTGAGTGGCACGCGCGGCTATCGCTATGTTTGTTGTAAAGGCATTTCACCACTGGTCAGTGTTGAACATAGCATGATGAAATATTTTTATCTGTGCCTCTGCAGAGAGCGTATTTATCAAAATACCGCGAGCATAGGAATACCGCGAGCATAGGTTCCACCACTCTACACCATACAAACAGGTAAGAAGTTCTGTCAAACTAAAATGCATCATTTATGCATTTAGATGAGGACTTTAATTGTTCTTTGCATCAGACATTAAACTTAATACTCATAAGTATTATTTTTACTCATGACATTAGTGTCAGGAAAACTTAAACAATTTGGGCCGAATAAGCAAACAGGTCTAGGAAAGTGGAGTATTTACAGATTATCTGAAAATTTACAGATAATCTATAAATTTACAGATTTTTCAATCTGTAAATTTACAGACTGTGTGTATGAAAACTGACGAAATTACATTTATCCTCAAAACCGCAGCTTGGAATTAATTGGTTTATTTACAGCATGCATAAATTAAGGTCATTTGTGGGTTTCAGCCATTTTTTGTTGACTTTGAGTTTTTGGCATTTTAAGAAAAATCAAAGTCAACAGAAATGACTGAAAGTTACAATTGACCTTTATTTATACATACCATAAGTAAATCAATTAATTTCAAGCTGCGATTTTGTGTCTAAATATAATTTTAGCAGTTTTCAAACACTTGATCTGTAAATTTACAGATTGAAAAATCTGTAAATTTATAGATTATCTGTAAATTTACAGATAATCTGTAAATACTCCACTTTCCTAGACCTGGCAAAGTAAATTTGGTCCGAGTCAGCCTGTATTCTGGCCCAGCATATTGCATCATGGGCGGCACGAAAACCCCAAATATACCCAAATCTTACCCAAATCTGGTCATATATGACTTATTTAGCAATGAATAAGATCAATTTTGTTAATAATGTGTTAATTGAAAACTTTTAAACTGATCTAGAGATATTTAGCTATTTTAAACACAGTTATTATGTTATAATGGTTGGATTTGTTCGCGTATACTCCTCATCTGAAAATGAATTACCATGAGGAGGTTTCCTATTATTTGATAAACTGCCTAGATATTCTATAACACCTTTCATTTTTAAGTGTTCGAGGCAACCGTCTGCTTCCGTAAAAATGCTTACCCGACGCCGGTGTGTTTTTTTTTTTCTAGTAGGACTTTCGTCAGCTATGCCAAAAGTGTAAACGAATACATGCATGTTGGTGCACATGCCTTGCAGATGCAAAATATGCAATATTGGTCAAAACGCCTAATGCAGTTACTAAGGCCGTGAGTCGCATAAAATAAATTAATGAATAGCTGCAGTACCTATTTAAATGTCGGTTAGTGGAATTCCGTGTGAATACATCCGATATTAACAAAATAATAATACAACATAAACTGACCGATTAGGAATTTTGTTAAGTGTATATATAAAACACAATTGCATGTATGTGACCAATCATAATATGACTTATAAGAGTTGTCCGTAACACAGCGCGCTCCACTATTCGGCAATTTGACATTAAAATGAATTTATGTCTCAATAAGAGACCTCTGCTTTAAAAGGAAGATACTCCCAGATATAAACAGACCCTGCTACACAGAGGTTGAGTATGGAAGGGATACTGATGATGATGGTAAAGATATATTTTGTGTTTCAAGTCATTATCTTATATAGTACCAATGTTATGTCCAGAAAACGAAGTTTGTCAAAAAAATGTAAGTATGAAAGGGGCATAATTTGGTCAAAATTACAATTAGAGTTATGGGGATTGTAACCACACATGCAGATGATGATTATACAATTTTTTTTAAATTTCAAGTCATTACCACAGACATGTCTAAAAACGAAGCTTTCGAAAAATTGATATGAAAATAATTTCAAGGATAACACCTTGGTGAACTTGTCCTTGGAGGATATAATGGGCCCAGTCCCTGACATACTTTGTTTGTATGCTGTACAATGTTTATGTGACGCTACAGTAAGACATAAGGAAAAGTAACAAAGATATGACAGAAAAACAAAGGTTGTCGAAAAACGTTAACCTTAAAGATAACCTAAGTATAACACCTTAGTGACCTTGACATTGGATATAATGGACCCTTGACCTTGAGAAATACTGTAACCAGAACAGTTCACGCAGACGCCGGAGCGGGTAGAATAATTTATTCAAGCATAAAACATTCATGAGAATGTTTATAGCTTACACAAAAATATGAACAGTGTGAACATAGTTCTACGAGAATCTCGAACTAGGTGATACAAATAGAATTTTCCGGAGAGATACATTCAGTGTTACATATCCAGTAATATAATAGAAGTTTCAGTTTCAGTTTATTGGCAGATCAGCATTTATACAATACCAATGACGTAACTTCAAAAGCTCATGTCCCCTCTTGTAATATGCTCACATAATTGTTCATTTTGTATTTTATAAAAAAACAAACGATTTAAAAATGATACTATTTTTACATATCAAAATAAACGTCTAAGACTGTAGAATGTCACGATGCATTACTGTTTTAAAAAAATGAAAAATGTAATTAAGAAGAGTCGTCATTATTCGTATTGATCGATCAAAATTTCAATGTCCCATGTTACTTTTGCATTCAGCTCTCTGTGAAGATAGTCTGTGTTTCATTTAAAGGCGGGAATATGCACACATGTCGTCTGCAATGTTGACGGAGAGTCATTTCCGGATATTATGCGCAAATTTGTTTAAAAGTACTAAAATAACAGAGAAGGAATGGAGGAAACTTTAAATTTAGAGAATTTGTCCCACGCGCGATAAAAATCTGTACTGTTTTTGCTAAAACATATAACATCTAAAGAATTATCATTTGTTCTAATGTTATTTTGGAGAATATACACTTTTGGTCCTGTATTGAAATGTTGCGTCTTTTCAAACAACCCATTTTATTTATTTCTGTAATCCACAAAATGGGTTGTCCACTCAAATGTCCCCTACAAACCTGAATTGATTACCATCCTCCAAGATAATAAACAAAAGTGTGTCACCAAACTTGCTTAATTAATTATTCATTGTATCGCGAACACCCGATTAACATACACGTGCGGTACATCAATAGGCAATTAAGGACGGTGGGATAATCAAGTCAAAGGTGATAACGTGATCACTACTTAGTACCAATAAAAAGGGAAATAAGGAATGAAAACGTAATATTGTACAGAATGATATTAAATAATCTATACGTATTGTAAAATGATATTTCATATAACAAGAGGACCATGATGGTCCTGAATCGCTCACCTATCTCCACATGACCCAGTGTTCAACTGAGTATGACATCGTTATTTCTATTATTTGACATAGTGACCTAGTTTTTGAGCACATGTGACCTAGATATCATCAAGATAAAAAATTCTGACCAATTATCATGAAGATCCATTGAAAAACATGGCCTCTAGAGAGGTCACAAGGTTTTTCTATTATTTGACCTAATGACCTAGTTTTTGAAGGCACGTGACCCACTTTTAAACTTGACCTAGATATAATCAAGGTAAACATTCTCACCAATTTTCATGAAGATCTCGTGAAAAATATGGCCGCTAGAGAGGTCACAAGGTTTTTCTATTTTTCAACCTACTGACCTAGTTTTTGACCGCACATGACCCAGTTACGAACCTGACCTAGATATCATCAAGCTGAACATTCTCACCAATTTTCATGAAGATCCATGGACAAATATGGCCTCTAGAGAGGTCACAAGGTTTTTTCTATTTTTAGACCTACTGACCTAGTTTTTGACCCAACGTGACTCAGTTTTGAATCTGACTTAGATATCATCAAGATGAACATTCTGACCAATATTCATGAAGATCTCATGAAAAATATGGCCTCTAGAGAGGTCACAAGGTTTTTCTATTTTTAGATCTACTGACCTAGTTTTTAACCCCACGTGACCCAGTTTCGAACTTGACCTAGATTCATCAAGGTAAACATTCTGACCAATTTTCATGAAGATCCATTGAAAAATATCGCCTCTAGAGAGGTCACAAGGTTTTTCTATTTTTAGACCTACTGACCTAGTTTTTGACCGCACATGACCCAGATTCGAACTCGACCTAGATATCATCAAGGTGAACATTCTGACCAATTTTCATGAAGATCCATTGAGAAATATGGCAAATAGAGAGGTCACAAGGTTTTTCTATTTTTAGATCTACTGACCTAGTTTTTGACCCCACATGAACCAGTTTCGAACTTGACCTAGATATCATCAAGGTGAACATTCTGACCAATATTCATGAAGATCTCATGAAAAATATGGCCTCTAGAGAGGTCACAAGGTTTTTCTATTTTTAGATCTACTGACCTAGTTTTTAACCCCACGTGACCCAGTTTCGAACTTGACCTAGATATCATCAAGATGAACATTCTGACCAATTTTCATGAAGATGCATTGAGAAATATGGCCTCTAGAGAGGTCACAAGGTTTTTCTATTTTTAGACCTAATGACCTAGTTTTTGACCCTACGTGACCCAGTTTCGAACTTGACCTAGATATCATCAAGATAAACATTCTGACCAATATTCATGCAGATCTCATGAAAAATATGGCCTCTAGAGAGGTCACAAGGTTTTTCTATTTTTAGACCTACTGACCTAGTTTTTGACCCCACATGATCCAGTTTTGAACTTGACCTAGATATCATCAAGGTGAACATTCTGACCAATTTTCATGAAGATCTTGTGAAATATATGGCCTCTAGAGAGGTCACAAGGTTTTTCTATTTTTAGACCTACTGACCTAGTTTTTGATGGCACGTGACCCAGTTTCGAACTTGACCTAGATATCATCAAGATGAACATTCTGACCAACTTTCATAAAGATCCCATGAAAAATGTGACCTCTAGAGTGGTCACAAGCAAAAGTTTACGGACGCACTGACGCACGACGGACGACGGACACCGCGCGATCACAAAAGCTCACCTTGTCACTTTGTGACAGGTGAGCTAAAAATGATAGTTGAAATTCTTAAGCTGTAAAGTTATTTCGCCAATGAAAGATAAGAAATCAGATTATCTTTATAATGCACCAATTGTGGTTTTGGCGTTATTAAAATGATATTTATTCATCGGTTTTAGGCAAAATTATGTGTAATTCTATACAAAATCTATATGTGTCAATTAAAATGACAGAATGAATATTTACTCAGAATAAAAAATATAGGCTAATTTTTGAAACCATAAAATTGATTTTGACTCTAAATGCATATTTCATCATCATTGATGCAAAATTATTTTTAGCTCGATTAACTGAAAAATATTTAGAGCTATTTGACTAACCTGTGCGTCCACATTCAGATTTGGTTAAGTTTGTGTATGTCAGCTGCTATCTCAGTAACCACTTGTGTTGATGGATTAAAAGTACTGTGAAGAACTGACTTACATAACACAGGACTGATCTATAACTATGTTCTGCTTTTTTTTGTACAAAATTACGCCCATTTTCGACTCATACTTATTCAGTTAACAACGCTGTTTAATAGTCTAGCGTTGCTGTCCTCCGACTCCTCTTGTTTGTATATTTAATTGATACCAATATTGTCTTAAATTGCAAGAAAGATTAATGAAAACAGTATGAAAAAAACAATATATGGCTTATTTTCGCAATTATAAAAAGTACTTTCGTTACTGCTTGTTTATTTCATTATAACCTATGCAAAATCGCACGCGTATTTGGCGGGATTTGATTAATAAAAGCTCTTTCGCTTATTTATATATTTTAATTACTTATGATTCGCATTATATTGTTATTAAGAAGAACAGATATCTAAATATCTAATTGTTATCTAGTAATGACTAGTTGAAAATTACTTAATCTTATTTTTATTCATGTCATGCAATCAGATCTATATAATCAATATTATCATTTAATTCATTCTTTGTTACTGGTTATAAAAACTGGTTATTAGATCATCTGAAGCATTTATGACAGTAAAATCTTTAAATTACCGAATATAAAAGCGAATTTGTAGGTTTCAGATTTCATTGTAACTATCCAAACGAAATTGTGTGTACACAACCACATTATGGTGATCTAAATTCTGTTTAAGTTTCATTGTTCTAGGTCAAATATATCAAAAGTTATTATACAGAAATTGCCATATATAAAGTACCCTATATAGTTAACACTATAAACTTCTAAGGGCCATAACTCTGGTGTTACTTGGGCAATCTGATTGAAACTTGGCGGCGGGCCGCATAAATTCATAGTGATGAACATGTATATGAAGTTTTATATCAATATTCCCAACCACCACTTCCTAGATATAGCTCCGGACGGACGGACGGACAACGCCAAAACTACTAAATCCCTTCGTCTTTCGTCGGGGGATGATAAAAACTAAAATAGCAGCTAAAAGTGTGTCATTTATAGAATACTTTTCGGACTAATAAAGTTATTTTTGACACAGGTAAATTAATTTTGCTGTCTATTTTCTTATCATTGGTGCGAGATTATTGTGTTTTTTTTCGTTTTAACGAGTGTATTGGTATGATTTATTTTGTTATATGAAATAAAATCAAATTAGACAAAAAGTAAAGTAAATATGGCTTATTTTCGTAAACATTTTTATTGTTGCGAAAGTAAAAAGAAAAATAACCTTATGTTCGCACTTTATGCCTACCGATGATAACTTGACATGATTTTAATAATATACTTTTATCATACAATTTCCAAAAAAATATTAACCTACCTTGCGCAAACGCTCCATGCCCATGAAATAGCCGAATTCAGTGCCATCTATGGTACGACACGTGACACAGTAATAATCCATGTCAAGGTTTCTCCACAACGTAAAGTTATTGTCAGACATGTTTTGGCACTTGCTATGGTACCACTTGTTGCACAGGCGACACTTAACACGACCACTAACACAGTTAGCATTGCAGACACCACATGGAAATCTACCCACACGTTTTCTGCTAGTAAATTCCATTGTTAGCAAAAATGGTCGTATAGTACGATAATCAATTTAGAATTTCCAGAAGTTCAGTATTTGAGCATAAAGCACAGATTACATAAATGTAGGATGTAAAAGAGGACAGTGACGGCTTTTATACTGGTCACGAAGACCACTCATACCACAGACTACTAGCCAGTCAGTTTACAGACCAGGGGGTATAAATTGCAGGCCCCAGTTTTGCAGACCAGATTTGATAACAAGTACGTTCTAGACTAATAAAGGAAATATTTTACATGTAACAGATGCTTTAATGTTGTATCTGGTATTTTTTGACAGGCTTTTCGACAGGAAGTAAATAGATTTGTTTTCATAATATTTTATACGAAATCTAATTACTAAAATAAATTAATAGCCACATTAAAAGAACCATTATGTTGGGGTTGGGGTGAACGTCACACCGCAACACATAGGTCATATGGCGATTTAAAGATTTAAAACACTTATGAATGTACTGTTTTAAAAATCATTTTTCACCAATTCATGTATAAGACGTCTTTATTAGTGATTAAACAAGAATAATTAAGATGCGTGTCTAGTGTTGTTGTCGTTTTTCATCTATTTTGGAATTATTTAAAAAAAATGTGAAAATGCTGAAAGAATATGTTATTGTTTCGATGCCCTAAGAATGTAAAATATGAATTTCGTTATTGTTCTGTCTGTGAATATCAAATTAATTGTAGCATTGTTTACATGTAGACATCATTGGCTATTTTCATTGTCACCTGTATGTTCACAGAACTTGTTATGTTATAATTTCTGGTGATTGTGTGCTGTAACAATATTACACGAATAATATACAGTATACAATTTAACGTTATTCAAACTTTCGGTCAATTTTACAGAACAGTTTCCATGCGCCTATCCAATTATGGTTTAAAATCGAAGAAATCAATGATTTAAATTACATGCTTATTTAATTATTTTAAATATGTGTTTGATTTGTACGTACTGTAAATTTTCAAGTCTATCACAGAAATAAATTACGCTCTCGTATAATAAAAAATGTATATAAATTATATATATATATATAATATATTTTCAGCAGTATTGTTAACAGATGATTAGATATTAATCGAGACAAAATTAATCGAGACAAAATATTGATGCAGAAACCAGTATTTCACCAATATTTAACTCCAGCAAATCAGTAAATTAACAGATGCATGCTATAATCAGACATCATAAACGGTGATCTGCAAATTGGACCTCCTGGTCAGCTGATTTATTGGTCGTTTTTTTCCCTCAAATTACCAGTCATATATGTAAAACATTGAGATTTTCTGCTTGATTATGCACCTTCACTAAAATAAAGCTTGACATGATCAGAGACATAACTATGTTAAAATGTATTAAGATTAATTCAAAATTTCTGACTCTTTTCGTAAAGACACACCGATTTTATTTATTATTATCCAATTTTCAGTAAATTCATATTCTTTCTTTCTTCACACTGGCATACAGGTTACGGTAAAAAATCAAAATTGTACATAAAACAAGTAGAATCTTTTGAAAGCGATTTCGCCTTTTGTCTTTATTTATCTTTAAAGAAATGTATCAAATAGCAACATTTAGAATATTTTTAAAATTTTAACCAATAAGGAAATTATTTCGCTCATATTCATCATATTTTTTTAAAAGAAAACAATTTAGCTTCTAGTGACAAACTTGTTTTCTTTGTTTCAGTATTAATCTATGTCCGTTTTATAGTTACAGTATTCACCTAGGTCCGTTCACAAGTTTAAATTTACAGTAACAGTATTAAACTATCTCCGTTCACAATTTTAAATTTTGAGTTACAGTACAACTTTAATGTTTTAATTTCAGAATTCATCTTTGTCCGGTTTATAGATACAGTACTCATCCATGTCCGTTCACGTGTTTTAATTTAAAGCTTCAGTATTCGACTATGCCCGTTTACAAGTTTAAATCTATATTTACATACTATTTCATCGACGCTTGTTTACAACTTTAATCTTTAAGTTTTAGTATTCATCTTCGTCCGTTTTATAGTTGCAGTACTCATCAATGTCCGTTCACAATTTTAAAATTTAAAGTTACAGTATTCACCTAAGTCCGTTTTATAGTTACAGTACTCGTCAAAGTTTGTGTTCGTTCATAAGTTTACATTTATAGTAACAGTATATATTGATGTATACACTGTTGTTATATGGTTTTGTAGTTGTTGATGCTTTTATTGAGAAAAAAGAACATAAATGGCTGTGACAATCGGCGATTACTGCTCCTTCCCGTGTATGCAAACTACTAGCACTCTTGCCGTCCGTTTTATGTATTTCTGCAATATATTAAATTTAGATAAAAAAGAAAAGATTAACCACTGTCCCTACAAATATAAAATGTATTTATCAGCTATACCAATACCCGTTTGTGAATTTCTTGTATATATGTTTTGCGCACATGTTATTGCAAAATGTTATTTTGTAATCTGTGCTTCTTCAATAAAGTTATGTTCTGTTTAGTTCTGTTCTGTTCTTTCAATAGCATAATGTGCATCACATACACATGATTGTTATACATGTGCATAATCAGTGTGGGGAATCACGTGACCCAAAATGGTACGGAACACGGAAATCAACATGGCGGATTTTTGACTTTTTTACCAATTTTCAAAGGTAAGTAAAAACTATAGCATCTATTTCGCTCGTTTTATAGCGCAGTCTATGCGCATTTTAATGCTCTTTCCAGCAATGTATGTGTCTTGTCTACGTTTCTTCTAGTTTCTGAGTTACCTTCGAGGTTTTGACCGAACCGATGATAAATTTCTGTAAAAACGCAATGGTACGATACACGTAATTACTCTTTGCACACAAAAATCTATGTAAATTGCAGTTTTTCGTACTTGTTTCAATTTGTAACTGTTAGATCTGTATCATATAGTAACCATGAACAGTGTTTGTTAATGATTTTTCGTGAATTCTTGCAAAAAATAGACAAACTATTGAAATGGTACGCGACACGTGCTATGATATGCAACACGTACTAATTGTTGGCAGTCTGATACCCAACACGTGCATGTGTCACCAAAGGCGATTTAGCTTCAAATTTGCGTCACAATTAATCAGTTGTACCATTTCAAACGTGGTTTTCAGTTTTTAAGATCGTTCAGAAGCACTGCAGTCTTTATTTATGTTTATAGAGGTCAGCACGCTAAGACTTTCATGTTTCAAAATTAAATAAAATCTATTAATCTTATTTCAAAAATGCGCAGTTGTTTAGTTTTCTAATCTTGTATACTTTTCTTTTACAGACATGGCAAAACCTAAGAAGAAACGGAGTCTGACACTTGGGAAAAAGAAGTGGATAAAGAAGCAAAACAAGAATAATATCAATATCAAAGTAACTTTCCAATTGCTGCAATGCGCCAGGAAATCACCGGCGAAAAAACAAACAAAAAGACTGCTTACGTCATCTGAATCCCCTCTACAACTTATATCCAGCAAACTGAAGAAAAAAAGGCATTTAGGTCACCTATCGCTTCCAAAAAAAAAAAAAACATACAATAACTCTCGATTAAAGTCTTCAAGATCATTTTTTGGACCTGTAGAGGAAAACAGTGATATGTAAAGACAAAGTAGAGCACTTCTTCAACACTGGATTGCAAGTGTGAAGAGATGCATAATACAGACAACGTAGTCCCCATTAATGTGACTGATGAAGCAATTAATGAAAATTTATTGTCAGACGTTTTCTCGGTATTATAAGAGGAAGATGGACTTGATGAAGTAATGATAAAATTTCTAAAATTGGCTAAAGATAAAAAATCCCAGTGAACAGTATAGCATTTTTTTTGTTTGTGGATGGAGGTTGTTTGTTAATACAACACAAATGAGATACTCGAACAAAACTAAGATGTTTGGATACTTGGCTGGAGAATGTTTGGAGAACGGTTTATTCGTTTTATGAGCGGATACAAAAATAGGTTAGAGAACGTATTGGGAATGTCAGATCCAGGTATCTTTGATAAACTTTGCCGTACCAGATTTGCTAGTGTTCATAACATTTAGTAACAAATAACATCAACTAAAATTTAAACTAATTATTGAACTCTAAATAAATGTTACTATATACCTTTCTGACGCATTTGTAGTTGATAGTTCCGATAGTTTCTTCATGGAAACATTTAACAGAAAACGTTGTTTTGTTTTGCAGTATCATTGGAAAAAAATACTACACTACATTTTGTATATGGGGTCTGGTAAACCTATCCCCCTTGGCCAGGCCAACATTATCTGCTACCCCCTGTACAGTATATTTTAACGTTATGGTACATCCCGAACTTTTATACATGTATTATGTACGATTGTTTTATGTCTCGGAATGTACAATACTGTATATGGGCGTAGCTAACATGGGGGTCCGGCCAAGGGGGTATGTTTTTCAGACCCCATGTGTCTGTGTGATATTTTGAAGCGAATAAATCGTTTTTGTATATTTGTAACTGTTTTATAATACTCTTCTCGAGATTTTAAGGATTTTGTGTTACTATGTTTATAGTTGGCATTTTTTTATGCTTTTTATGTGACGGTATAACCATTTTGACATTGTTTCTAGTTTCAGTTTTATATATCTGTATATATATATACTTGCAATTTGCTCAAGTATTATTTATGTGTGAGTAAAGTGTTATTTAAACAGGTGTTCAAGTTAAGTAAGTATTTTATATTTACGTACAAAAGATAAACAATTAATAAATAATTATAATAATTTAAACTGACGTTGTTTTTGGTGGCTATATTGTCCATTGAAACAGTATTCCAGATACTTACGAGTGGAAAGAGGCTTTGGAAGAACCAACACAAGATCCTACCTAGTTTTCTCACATAAAGAGGCCGGTATTAGTGGGACTATAACATAAACCGTCTATCTTTTCAATTTCACTGTGATTAGAAACTTGAATAACAATCCGGTTATTATTAACTTTTACTTCCTCCAATATCAGAGAGTATATAATATTTACATCCATACAAAGATATACATACAAAATATTTACATACAAAACAATACAAAGCAATATGCGCAAGCATAAAAAAGTCATGTGTAATATAGATATAACATTGAAAATCAAATATTGTCGTACAGCATTATCAAATGTCAATTTTTTCAATTGACAAAAAATCTATCAAAGCTCATTTTCATTATCTATACAGAATCTATACAGCAAGCTTCCAACAATAAATTAAAACTTCTTAGAATTTCTTTTTCTCAATGTCATTGAGTCTTTCTATTCCCATTTAGTATGTCAATTTATATCACCTAATGTCCTTTTGCATAAAATTTAGCCCCATGATTTTAATCACACTGTTTTCACATTGTTCAAAATTTCCCTACCATTTACTATTAAATCATCGGTTCTTTTTTCACTCAGTATCTATTTTACTTCCCGTATTTGTTCTCATTTAGTGTAGATTTATATCACATTCCCTTTCACATTAAGTACTCAAATAAGTTTTCTTTACTGCAATTATATTTATATCATCTTCCTTTAATTTTCGGTACTGATATCGTAACTATTTCTTTTCTCGTTCATAAGCACTTCTCAGTCCAGTCCCATCCTCTTCATCACTAGAATTTTATTTCATTCGTCCTAGCCTTCTCCCACCTTATACCCTTATACACAGAGCTCCTTCCTGAACTGCGTTCCTTGATGTACCAACAGTTCCCTGTTTTCTTTTCACAGGAAGTCTCTTTCTGCTTGCAGTATCGAACATGTGATTTCTTCACATTTCTTCACACAGTAATTCAGTGTTTAAGAAGTGTTCTACATCGCCTCTGGTATCACTGTTTTCCTCTACATGTCCAAAAAGTGATCTTGAAGACCTTTATCAGGAATTATTGTAAATTGGTTTTTGGAAACGACAGGTGACCAAATTCACTTTATTCTTAATTTGCTGGAGATGAGTTGTACAGAGGGGATTTAGAAGGCGTAAGCAGCCTTTTTGTTTGTTTTCTCGCTGGTGATTTCTTTACGGATTGCAGCAATTGGAAAGTTACTTTAATATTGACATTCTTGTTTATCCACTTCTTTTTCCCAAGTGTCAGACCCGGTTTCTTCTTAGGTTTGGCCATGTCTGTAAAAGAAAAGTATACAAGATTAGAAAACTGCGCCGTTCTGAAATAAAATAAACATTTTATGTAATTTTGAAACATGAAAGTCTTAGCGTGCTGACCTCTTTAAACATAAATAATGATTGCAGTGCTTCCGAACGATCTTAAAAACTGAAAACCACGTTAGAAATAGTAGTAAATTAATTATGACACGAATTTGAAGTTAAATCGCCTTTGGTAACACATGCACGTGTTGCGTATCAGACTGCCAACAGTTAGTACGTGTTGCGTATCATAGCAAGTGTCGCGTACCATTTCAGTAGTTTGTCCATTTTTCGCAAGAATTCGCGAAAAAACATTAACAAACACTGTGCATAGTTTCTCTATGATAAAGATCTAACAGTTAGAGATTTAAACAAGTTCGAAAAGCTACAAATTACATAGATTTTTGTGTGCAAAGAGTAATTACGTGTATCGTACCATTGTGTTTTTAAAGAAAATTATCTTCGCTTCGGTCAAAACCTCGAAGGTAACTCAGAAACTAGAGAGAACGTAAACAAAACACATACATCGCTGGAAAGAGTATTAAAATGCGCATAGACTGCGCTATAAAACGAGCGAAATAGATGCTGTAGTTTTTACTAACCTTTGAAAATCGGTAAAAAAGTTAAAAATCCGCCATGTTGATTTCCGTGTTCCGTACCATTTTGGGTCACGTGATTCCCCACACTGATAATGTATGTAAATTCTTCATTTAATTTCACTGGCTGGTAGGTGATATCAAAAATACGTACTTGAAACGAGTTGGAACGCACGTGCGATTTTCCCACCTAAAACTAAACGCCTGACAGGCAGTACATACATATATATACTTTCTTCACATGAATTTCATACATTTTTATTATCTTGCAATTAGCTATCCCACAGGTATTTGATATTCAATCAGAAAATGAAATAAAACTATCGATGTATCAAGTCACAGAAGCTTCGTATTCAAAAGAACTATCTTCTTTTAAAAATAACGATCTCTAAAGAACACATTTGTTTATAGAAGGGGCAGGGGGCGCGTGGGAAGGGTTGATTTTCGCGGAAGATGCGTACGTTATCTTCTGATTGAATATCAACTTAATGTGGCTAGAAAAGGTGATGATATCAGTTTTCACGACCGTTCTTCAGGATCTTGTGTGAAAGAAGGCAGTGAACAGCTCTGTTTATCAAGTGAAATAAATAAGAAATTGGTCCTGAAGTGTCATTTTTCACAAGGATCGTTAAGCGAAAGCAAGTCTAATCACAAGGTGTTATCACGGACAGTTATTCTCATGACCACCGCACTGAAATCGTTGGCATGAATACATTGCTCAATAATTTGGTCATAGTTCAATATTTTTTATAGGAAATTAATTACCAAAACAGTCATAATACGTTCGTTTCACATAATTATAAGTAGATTTGCTCTAAAGATAATATATTTTGAGAAGATTTGGGTAAGATTTGGGTATATTTGGGTAAGATTTGGGTATATTTGGGTTTTTCATAATCATAATGATGTTAGATTATCCCCACACAACCTATTTTCAAACACAACCTATTTTCAACCACCTAGGACTTTGTATGATAAAAATCTTTACAAGCCAAATTTATCAGTTGTGATTGTTTCACTGTTTACAGCAGAGACAGAACATGTTAGGAACCTATTCGCCTTCAGTTTTGGTACTTAGAAAATTATATAAATTCCATTTATGTAGCATTACTGTGTTTTCATGAGGTTTTTCTTATTACTAAAAAACCTGCATCTTTCCTTGTCTACTACCTATTCTTGCTTAAGCCAATATCAGTATTTATATATCTGTAGCATTAAATGTTTATTGCTTAACCAATGCCTACTGCCAGAATTGTGAAGCATATTATTATTAAATTATTTTGACAATGCAATCATGATGCCTGTCCTTGCAACATTTTTTTCATTTTCTAAGCAATTTGAAATATTTGGAGTGTCAAAAGCTAAGCGATTATATAATACATTGTCATATTTGACAGCTATCAATGTAGCAGATGTGACACCCTGGTTCTCTTGAGTAAGTGAGCACATGATATTGTTCTTTAGATAATGCACTAACTTTTGGCTGCCATTTACTTTACCCTACCCCCTGTAATTTAGGTGCCAATTTAGGCAAAGGGAACCTACAGTATATTGATCTGCCATGTTGGTTTTAGTGTTTGTTGCCAGACTTGAATTTTGGGTGTATTATGTTTGCCATGTTGTAATGAAACTACAGTAAAAGTTTAGTGCTGTTTCATTTTGCTGGAAGGAAAATACCACCTGTGTTCGAATTTAGGTTGTAAATTTTCAGCATGACTTCCTACTGATGGCTTTCAAATCATCCTGCCAGGGATTTGGTCAGTTAAAAACTTGAAACTTAAATGGTATGTTTTATAGCACTTATGCTGATTTGGACTTGCATTTCTACAAAACTGCACAGAAAACCTGTTAAGCGGTTGAAAACTGGTTGTGCCGGGATACAATGACACTGTACACTGGAAAAGTAGACGATTAGGTGAATTTGACCGAGATACATGGTCTTTATTTCTAAATTTAGCAAAAAAGTCAGGCGGGAAGTATGGCTCATTTTGTTTTTCCGTCTAATTCATGACTGACGGAGAGGGAGCTCAAACTGCCCTTTTCAAACGATAAAAAAAATCTAATACACAGCATGAGTTCAGTTAGTACACTACTTACTGTCGATATTTTCCTCTCCGAAACATAAATCTACTGCTTTTCCTGTCCATTTTCATCCAATGTCTTCTTGAATCTTGAATATTCCAGTTCAAACTGGTAAAGATCGCATATCTGATCACATCAGCCTTTATGCTACGCAATTGTGTATTTACCGGAGCATACGGAAATGCCCGATGTTGCACGATTGGTAAAGAAAGATCGATTGCTATTACTTTCGACTCGATTACTTTCAGTTTGTTGGCAGATTTGAGTTCGATAGGCATGTAAAATAATTATATTCCCGTAAATTGACCGATCTGATCAGCTATACTGTAACTCGTTTAAAGGTATGAAGGTATAATTAAATGCATCCGCTACTATTTTCTATATAAAATTAACAACTTATAACATATTTTTATCAAGATTTCTAGCCTTTCACTTCCTGCGAGACTACCCTTGTCTTGAAGGTCTGTCTTTAGGCAATCAAAATATACCCAAAAAATATGGGGTTGACCATAATGCAGTGAAACCATGGTCACGTGACTGAGACACGTGATGAAAACGTTAATATTGCGTAGGTAGACATCAGGAAATACCTACTTTCACTTTCATTTTACAATGCAGCTTCCAATCAACTTTTGAAGCATATAACGTAGCTTAAAATCATCTGCGGACATTCCTTTTTACAATCAAGCATAAATAAAGCTTATATCTGGCATGAAAATGGCCTTTACTAGGCGGGAAAATTGCACTATATATTGATATGGACTACATTCGAGTGGACCACGGAGGCATATCCGGCTAATTGCCCCCTTCATGCCTTAATACTATTTGTTCAAGGTTTTGATGATTGCCATCTCTAAAGCGTTACTCAGTCAAGAACAACCTGACCTTAAAACTAACTGTAATATAACCTGGTCAAAAATAACTTTAACTGGTATAAAAAACATTTATGTTGGAGCATACTATAAACCACATGAACTTGACGAACTATCATTGTCTGAACTGTGGTCATCCTTAAGTAAAATTCCGAAGGATAGCATAATATGGCTCCTCGGAGACTTCAACATGCCTGATATCAACTGGGTCAATGAAACACTCAAACCAAATTGTAAAAATAGAAGTCTCTATGAAGATTTTATGGAAAAACTGTCCCACCTAAATTTGGAACAGATGGTAAAAGTCCCAACAAGGTTGTCCAATACCCTTGACCTCTTCCTTACTTCCCACCCATCCCACGTCCACCTCGTCAAGACACTTCCCGGCCTTGCAACCTCTGACCATGATATAGTATTTCATGAGGTCAAAATAAACAGAGGGCGGCCCACCCAGCCAAAGAGACTAATAAAACAATATCGGAAAACTAACTGGGAGGCGATCAGATCTGACATGCGCTCATTTAGTAGTAGTTTTATTAGTAAGGCCCATACAAACCCTGATGAGGCTTGGAACTCATTTAAGGACAGCTCAAATGAATCTTGTATCAAGCATATCCCTACTAAAATATCCAAATCCCGTGCCGACTTGCCTTGGTTAACTCCCAGAATTATCAGGCTTATCCACAAGCGTGATAAACTCTATCACAAACTCAACAAATCCCCAAATCAAGCTAAGAACCAGAAACTGAAGTCCCTAAAATCCTATATACAAAGGCAAATAAGAGCCTCATACTGGTCATACATGGAAAACGTCATCTTTAGCCATTATTCCCAACCTGGTAGAAATAAGAAATTCTATAGCTACATCAAACATAACAAAAAAGAAAATGTCGGCATAGCCCCTCTCAAATCAGACGGTTTCACCCACACTGATCCAGTCACTAAAGCAAACATCCTTAATAAGCAATTTGAATCATTTTTCTCCCAACCTAAGCCCCTAAGCCTTAAACATTTGTGCTCCAAACTGTTAACATCCCCTTCCTCCCTAATGGACCAAATAAATGTAACTCCAGAGGGTGTTGACAAACTCCTTCTTGGCCTATCCCCACATAAAGCGTCAGGGCCAGATGAATTATCCCCCCGTGTTCTCAAGGAACTTCATCAAGAAATCGCCCCCGTCCTTTGCCACATCTTCAATTTATCCCTAAATACAGGCATTGTCCCTCAAGACTGGAAAAAGGCAACAGTTGCACCAGTCTTTAAAAAAGGTCTCAAATCAAAACCCAGCAACTATCGACCAATTTCTCTAACCTGTATTGCGTCCAAACTCCTTGAGCACATCGTGGTTTCAAATCTTATGTCCTTCTTTGACAAACACAATATTATCAGCCAGTTCCAGCATGGTTTTAGGTCGGGTCTTAGTTGTGAAACTCAGCTTATTAATTTCAGCCAGGAACTTTATAGCAATTTAGAACAAGGCCAACAAACTGACGTCATCGTAATGGATTTTTCTAAGGCATTTGACAAAGTCGACCATTTGAGGCTAATTTACAAGTTACAATCCCTAGATGTTAGTCCCCAGATAACCAATCCTTCCTCTCTAATCGTACTCAGAAGGTCGCAGTTGAAGGTCACCTGTCCAGCGAACTTCCGGTCCTGTCTGGAGTTCCACAGGGGTCTGTCCTTGGGCCTTGCCTTTTCCTTGTATACATTAACGACCTGCCTGACTCAGTCAAATGTAAAACCCGTATGTTTGCAGACGACACCATCGTATACCTCACTGTCAAATCAAATAATGATAGCATAGCCCTTCAAGAAGATCTCCATAAATTAGAAACATGGGAAAGAGTCTGGCAAATGGAATTTAACCCCGACAAATGTGAGGTCCTTAGAGTAAGTAGGAAGAGAAATCCCTTTATATACCCCTATAGGTTACACAATACAGAGTTAAAGTCCACCTCATCAGCTAAATACCTAGGAATAACTATCTCCAATGATTTGAACTGGTCACAACACATAGAAAACATAACTTCTAAGGCAACCTCTTCCCTTCGATTTATTCAGAGAAATGTCAAGACAGATAACATAAAGGTCAAAGAAGCTGCATACACCACCTATGTCCGCACACAGCTAGAATACTGTTCAACTGTGTGGCATCTCTGGCAGAAAACCCTCACCCATAAACTTGAACGAGTCCAAAGGTCAGCAACTAGGTATGTTATGAATGATTACAACTATACAAGCAGTGTAACTGAAATGTTGAAATCCTTAGAATGGAAAACTCTCCAGTACCGTAGATTAAACTGTTCATTACTTTTGTTTTACAAAGTAAGGACCCAGACCGTTGCTATTGACCAAGGTTACTTGACCCCCATTAGAAATCTTAACTACTTGATCCCTTATTCCAGCACTCAATACTTTGCTAACTCTTATTTCCCTAGAACCATCCGTCTCTGGAACTCCCTCCCCACATCAGTCAAAGCTAGCCCCAGCCTCAGTATCTTTACAGAGAGGCTGGCGGCGGTCACTATGTAATTCTTCCATTCTGTCCTATTTTAACTGTAGCATACTGTCCTTTTATCTTTTACTTTTAATACTGTAATATACTAAATTTCTTTAACAACTGTTTCTCTGACAGCGCCGACCAGTCATAATCGGAAATCGATTGTTGGTTGTACCGATGTAGATGTAGATGTAGATGTTTTGTGTTCTCTCTTTCGTTCATATTCTGATGCCTTTGTAATTCGTTTTTGAATTATAATTTAATGTAAAAATTTAATTATAACTAAGGGATGTAGATTATATTATCATTTGCTTTTTTGATTATGTCATGAATTCATATTGAGCAATATATATAACAATCAATTTAATTTAATTTAGCTCATACCTTATATATCAACTACCTGCAAATGCCAGCGATGATATCCTTCATGACCTGAAGGTAAAACAAACAGAGTATAAGTGTACGTAGGGTTTGAAAACAGGTGGGGTTTGAAAACAGGTACTTTGGCGATACTATATTTTAAGATACATGTGTATCAAAGATTTAGTGAAAATTAATAATGCTGATGTCAATACGGTTTCACGTGCAAATTAATAGCTCCAAAACAGTTTGAATTGGATTCATTGGTTTAACATAAATGAAATGAATGCTAATCCAGAAAAGTTTAAAGGAGTTGCAACTGGTAAAAACACACAACAAAAAAATAACATTCAGCTTAGATACCATTGGACGGTGAGATCAACACTGCGAATATGGAAAAAAGAAATCGAGAAAACGCGTTACGCTTCATTTATACTTTATTACAATTCAAATTCTGTTAACTACTTAAATCTAAATTACCTTCACTTAGTAGAGGCAAGTGATTAGAAGCCAGAGACCTTAACCACTCGGCTACAGAGCCTCTCTCTCCCTCCCCCCCCCCCCCCCCCCCCCCTCACACACACACCCACTGTTTGTGAAAGGAAATGGAAAGTGCTACATCTCTTACACTCCGAACGAAAGGTCTGAGACAGGCCGTGCTGGTGGTTCTTACCACTAGTACTTAAGCAGTGTCTTTTCCTAAAAGGATACCAATTGATATTGTTTAATTTGTTGTAAGTCTTGAGGGTATACTAAACAATGCTTCTTGATAATTTTGAAAGTTTTCCATGGCATTGTTTTAATCCTCTTCTATTATGTGAAAGTAATTTAGATTCAAGTAATTAACAGAGTCTGAATTATAATAAATCATAAATGAAGGGTAAGGCGTTTTCTCGACTTTATAGGGGCCGCCAGGGCTAAAAAATAGAAAAATCTGTAAACGACATCTCCTCTTAAACACGATTTTGAAATAATTCCATGCAAATCGTCCTTGTGTGATCCTCTACCAAGTTTGTTCAAATTATTCCGATTCGTCAAAAAACATAGCCGCGAGAGGATGTGGTCACTTTTTCCTATATGTATATAGTGGAAACTTTAAAAATCTTCTTGTATGAAACTGCTGGCCCGATTTTGAAATAATTTCACATAAATGGTCCTTGTGTAACCTTCTGCCAAGATTGTTCAAATTATTACGATTCGTCAAAAGACATGGCCGCCAGGGGTCGTGGTCTCTTTTCACTATATGTATATAGTGGAAAATTTGAAAATATTCTTGTCCAAAACAACAGGGTCTAGAGCTTTGATATTTTGTATGTAGCATCATCTAGTGGTTCTCTACCAAGATTTTTCAAATTATCCTCCCTAGGGTCAAATATGGCCCCGCCCTTGGGGTCACATGTTTTTATAGACTTATATAGGGAAAACTTTGAAAATCTTGTCCAAAACTACAGGGCCTAGGGCTTTGATATTTGGTATGTAGCATCGTGTAGTAATCCTTTACCAAGATTTATCAAATTACCCCCCTGGGGAATAAAATGGCCCCGCCCCAGGGACACATGGTTTAAATAGACTTGTATTTCGATCTTCTTAGATCGTTCAGCACGACTTTTATGTCGTGTTATTGGTACTGTTTAGTTTCTCAACATAACCATTTCGGCCTGGGTGGTTCATACCCTTGGGTATTGTTTAATTACCCCTTGGATATGGTGCCTGCTTTTTAATTTTGTCTTTTGACAGTTCCTGTGATACGCAGGCTCCATAACCTCAGATCCCCTTCCTAAATTCCAGTTTGTTTAGTTCTGCCCATTGTTTTCTCGTTTGGGGCAAACCCTTTATTTTATCTGGGGACCAAACGCCGCTCTTCATGGAATTACACGCCTCAACACGTGTATCATTGAAGGTTCCATGTTCATCGCCATTTGAATACATCTGCGGATGTCTCTAAATTCCTTTTTGTACTTTTAGCATGTATAAATGTTGAGTTCTGGGCTAGAGGGCGTGAACGGTAGCATGCATTTCCACTACCGTCCATGAACAGGCTCAATCAAACCGAGCCTGCAACATTTTCGTTTTAGTCGTGTTTTTTTAAAAATTCTTATCTTAAACCATAAGACCAAGAGCTTAGATATTTAGTATGTGGCATGTTCTAGTGGTTCCCTACCAAGGTTGTTCAAATCCTGACCCGGGGGTCAATATATGCCACGCCCGGGGGTCACTTGTTTTATATTGACTTATATAGGAAAAATCTTTAAAAATCTTCTTTTCCAGAATCATACGGTCAAGACCTTTGATATTTGGTATCTAGTATTGTCTAGTTGTCAGATATCAAGTTTGTTCACAGCATGACCCTGGGGTCAAAGTTGACTGTGTCCCGCGGTCATCAGTTTTTACATCGGCTTATATAGGGAAAAAGTCTTTTCTGAAACCATAAGATCAGAGTTTAGATATTTGGTATGTGGCATACTCTAGTGGTTCTCTACCAATATTGTTCAAATCATGACTCTTGGGTCAATATAGGCCATTGTCCCTTGTTTTACATAGACTTATTTGTTTTTGAAGCAATGACAAAGAAATTTGGACCACAAATATAACGTTTGATACAGATTTCAATATTCATCTTGAATAGTCTTAATCGTGACATTCTGACCTACTTTATCGTTTTTGAAGTTACAGCATTGAATTTTGATCACATGTTTAATTTTTGATACAGATTTCTATACTCATCTTGAATAGTCTTAATATTGACCTACTGACCTACTTTCTTGTTTTGAAGGTACAGCATAACAATTTGGACCACATGCAAAAAAATTTATACAGATTTCAATACTTATCTTTAATATTCTTAACCCCGACCTACTGACCTACTTTCTTGTTTTTGAAGCTAAATCAAAGAGATTTGGACCACGTGTATAATGTTTGAAACAGATTTCAATACTCATCTTGAATAGTCTTAATCGTGACCTACTGACTTACTTTCTTGTTTTTAAAGTTACAGCATAGAAATTTAGACCACGTGTATAATGTTTGATACAGATTTCTATACTCATCTTGAATAGTCTTAATCTTGACCTTCTGACCTACTTTCAAGTTTTGAAGGTACAGCATAAAAATTTGGACCATGTGTATAACTTTTGGTACAGATTTCGATACACTTCTTTAATTTTCTAAACCCTGACCTACTGACCTACTTTCTAGTTTTTGAAGCTACAGCAAAGAGATATGGACCACCTGTATAATCTTTTAACAGATGTCAGTAGTTATCTTAAATAATTTTTGCCATGACCTACTCACCCGGTTTTTCAATTTTGAAGTTTTAGCAAAAAAATTGTTCAAGCAAGCAACTAAACTCATGTGAGCGATATAGGGCCATCAAAGCCATCTTGTTAATATTTTTTCAATCTGAAAACGACGTGAAATTGGAGATGGTTCAGTTTTGTCTAAAAATGGACAAAAACCTGAAAGTCTTGTCTTTCTATCTTCTATTACTGTCTAACCCTTTACATGGACGTATACGTCTTGAAGAGTAAGTCTTGGCATGCCGTAAGATGCTTATCAGAGTAATTAAATTTCAATTTTTCTTTCACCAGTAAGTATTGTCTTTTTCTCAAACTGTATGCAAATGTTTGCAACTTATTTAATATATGGAAGAAAATATCTTATGTAAATGAAAACACCTTTAACATAACTTGTATGGGCAAAGAGCTGTAAAAATAGGAATCCATAAAAATAAGTATTTAATACTTCTTTGATATAGGGCACCTCAGAGTTTGAAATTGCTTATTTGACAAATCTGAAATTTTCACTATGCACAGCAATCGACTGCTAGATCTACCAGTATTTTGTTTTAATATGATATGACATGCATTCTGTGAAAAAAAAATCTTGGCTCATATTATAAACATTCTGGTACAAAACAAAGTTTCTTGTTTTCGAGTTATAATTTAACTGATAAGAAAATTTTCCGTACCTAAGTGAACTTTGTCCTTTATCGTGACTCTGCGTTCACTCGGTAAAATTCTATTTTTTCACAAAGTGTAAATCAACTTTTTTCTAAAAATAGACTGATGACGTCAGATGTGGATTTCCCAAACACAGCATGGACGAAGATCAGCAAGTTAAAAGTAAAATACTCAATTTTTAGCTTAAATATAGTTTCTTTAATTATCATTGAGTCAGAATTTTACACAAAAAGTGTGCGAGTAATAAATTTTTGCCGATAAATCCACTTAAAATGCATATTTTAATCAAAAAGTTCCAGTTCATATGGTTGGGAACAGGTATCCGGACAGGAGCAGTTACCGAACACATGTTTCACCTTTATATGGGTATTATTCAGGCAATTGGATCATTTGGGTCGCTGTTCTTTATGTCTACAACAATCCACTGTTTCACAACTCAGTATAATGTTTAGCTAAAAAATTTCAGCTCAGAAGACGGATCTCTGAGCAAAAAATCAAGGCAGTGGCTACGATTACGATACTGTAATCCTAGCCTCCGATTCTAAGATTACGGAAGTTCCGTATTTCTAGACAACCCTTAGAGGATAGGCTAGGATTACGGAAGTCTTTAAGAGGCATCAGATGTATGTTAGGACATGCATAAATGATGTAGTAAATTTACTTATTCCGCTTAACATAGCGTTTTCTTCATGGCCGCCTTATTATTTCATGTTTTCTATCAGCCATTTTGGATTAGTATATTATATCCAAAATGGATATGTTTATGAATATGATTAAATTAGATTCATAAATATGCAGAATTTTTATCTTTATTTTCAAAAATAACCATGTGCTCTGAACTTTTGCCTGACATCACCAGTTCTCACGAGAGACTGCGAGATGTTGCTGTTTGACACTGGTAGTTAACCCAATGGTGTTTCGCCATAGCTTAATGGACGCAAACATCAGAAAATAAAAACAGCGTCAGTTAAGTTATGTTAGCCAGAATTATATAATGTTAGTTTTTATGATGATACCTCACCTGTGTTTACAAAACAACTTTCGGTCTAAAAAAGAAATATAAAATACACAGAATGGCAACAGGAGATAATCTCGCGTAAGCTCGTGTCAGTGCATTATCTTATTGAAGCGTTTGCTGACTTGACCACTCGTGATCAAATCAACAGAGGCTTGTTAAAATATTAGACAGGCGATACAACCGACACATAATAAACTGAATCAGGTCCAATTTTCAAATGACAACTGTAGATTTCTCAGACTTCAAACCATAAATTCATTCCTTCCCCATGTAGAGAATATTAATAACATTAAAAAATACACCATTATCATTATACACAATAGATCTGATAGAAAGTTTTTCATGACACAAATTTTAATCCTTCTGCTGTCTGTACTACTGTTTGCAGATCAAATTGCCCCTTCAACCTTTTTGAAATCGATAGAGTTGCTCGTTTACGTCACAAAAACGGTGAAGCTGAAGCTATTTTTGGAGCAGTGCTGACAGCTTAATCCCGCCTCATTCATTCACCTTGTCGTGAAACTTTTTTCTTTATCTTGACGTCACACAAAGCACACGCTCTGACTGTCTTTGAAGTATCGTCGTACTTGCATACATTGTAAAGTGCAATAAGGTGATAATAGATATATTGTTTTAAAAGTAGAATATAGAATATTTCAACTATGTCCAAATGAAAACAGCGTTTTTTGTGTGTTATGACAATTATTATCGACGAAATTTCCATTTTTATAGAAAGGTATTATTGAACCTTCAAGCTACGCAACACTTGTAGAGAAAATGTAATTTGTTATATCCATAAAAACTGATTTATTTCATATTCAAACTTTTGCAGTCTTCCGTAGCTTAACTATCGCAAATCTAACTCCATTATAGATCTAGTTTTTTTTTATTTTATCTTTTTGGTGAGGTACTGTGTGAATTTATCTACTATTTATTTGAAGTCATTTAAACACTATAATATAGTATAATAGTATTTCAGTTATTTACATACAGGCAGTTGATAAGCCTTGTCTTCGTTCAAGGAAAGAACCAGTTATAGACTCACATAAGTCAAAATAATTCGACGTTTAGTTTGTTAGCTCACCTGTCACATAGTGACAAGGTGAGCTTTTGTGATCACGCATCGTCCGTCGTCCGTGCGTCCATCCGTAAACTTCTGCTTGTGACCACTCTAGAGGTCACATTTTTTGTGGGATCTTTATGAAAGTTGGTCAGAATGTTCATCTTGATGATATCTAGGTCAAGTTCGAAACTGGGTCATGTGCCTTCAAAAACTAGGTCAGTACATGTAGGTCTAAAAATAGAAAAACCTTGTGACCTCTCTAGAGGTCATATGTTTCAAAAGATCTTCATGAAAATTGGTCAGAATGTTCACCTTGATGATATCTAGGTCAAGTTCGAAACTGGGTCACGTGCCATCAAAAACTAGGTCAGTAGGTCTAAAAATAGAAAAACCTTGTGACCTCTCTAGAGGCCATATATTTCACAAGATCTTCATGAAAATTAGTCAGAACGTTCACCTAGATGATATCTAGGTCAGGTTCGAAAGTGGGTCACGTGCCATCAAAAACTAGGTCAGTAGGTCAAATAATAGAAAAACCTTGTGACCTCTCTAAAGGCCATATTTTTCATGGGATCTGTATGAAAGTTGGTCTGACTATTCATCTTGATGATATCTAGGTCAAGATCGAAACTGGGTCACGTGCGGTCAAAAACTAGGTGAGTAGGTCTTAAAATAGAAAAACCTTGTAACCTCTCTAGAGGCCATATATTTCATGAGATCTTCATGAAAATTGGTCAGAATGTTCACCTTGATGATATCTAGGTCAAGCTCGAAAGTTGGTCACGTGCCGTCAAAAACTAGGTCAGTAGGTCAAATAATAGAAAAACCTTGTGACCCCCCTGGAGGCTATATTTTTCATGGGATCTGTATGAAAGTTGGTCTGAATGTTCATCTTGATGATATCTAGGTCAAGTTCGAAAGTGGGTCACGTGCCGTCAAAAACTAGGTGAGTAGGTCAAATAATAGAAAAACCTTGTGACCTCTCTAAAGGCCATATTTTTCATGGGATCTGTATGAAAGTTGGTCTGAGTGTTCATCTTGATGATATCTAAGTCAGGTTCGAAACAGGGTCATGTACGGTCAAAAACTAGGTCAGTAGGTCTAAAAATAGAAAAACCTTGTGACATCTCTAGAGGCCATATCTGTGAATGGATCTTCATGAAAATTGGTTAGAATGTTCATCTTGATGATATTTAGATCAAGTTCGAAAGTGGGTCACGTGCCTTCAAAAAGTAGGTCAGTAGGTCAAATAATGAAAAAACGTTGTGACCTCTCTAGAGGCCATATTTTTCATTTTATATTTGTGATGGTCACTCAAAAAGAACCAATTTGAAAATAATTGAGGATAAATCACAGTAATAGTTACACCGTCATGTAAAGTTATTGGTTTTATTGCTTACACAATATGTGTAACGTTAATCATGTTATGGAGAATTATGATAACTTTTACATAATTAATGAGGAATTGAATCCCCTTTTTGATAAGTCTAAATAATGAGACCTCTTTTACGTTGTCTACCTTAAGGGGATATCGACTAGTCAAAAAAATAACAATATTCAACTGTTGAGTAGAGCTATAATTATTTGGACTGCCTTTTGATACATGCATGTAAGTTTTATTTGAATTTAGATCTATCTCATATTCGCAACAAAATCAGCATTTAAACCCAAATCTAGCGATGACAATTTCTTTCCAGTGGAGAAAATAACTCGTAATTGTTTACTAGGATCACGTCAAATGAGTTAGACTAAGACTCACATATTCCGTAAGAAATTGCCGACTTTTTTCAGCTAAAGAGGCATGGTCAGTTCCGGAAATCAAACTTATGCCCTTCAATCAATCATGAGCGAATCCAACAACTCGAGTCAGTCGCATTTTATAATTATTGTGAAAACTAAACACGAGATATTTAAAAGAAAAGTCTGCAGGAAAATTTAGTCAGAAAAAGGCATGTAATGTATAACAGGGTGTCTTTTTAGCTCACCTGTCACATAGTGACAAGGTGAGCTTTTGTGATCATCCTTCGTCTGTCGTCAGTCCGTGCGTCTCGTGCGTCTGTGCGTCAACAATTTCTTGTCTGCACGAAAGTGGTTTCATTTATGATTTGATTTTAACCAAACTTGCACACAACTTGTATCACCTTAAGATCTCGGTTCCTTTCTTGAACTGGCAAGATCTCATTACAGATTCCAGAGTTATGGCCCCTGAAAGGGCCAAAATTAGCTATTTTGACCTTGTCTGCACAATAGCAGCTTTATTTATAATTTGATTTTTACCAAACTGGCACACAACTTGTATCACCATAAGATCTTGATTTCTTTCTTGAACTGGTCAGATTCCATTATGGGTTCCAGAGTTATGGCCCCTGAAAGGGCCAGAATTAGCTATTTTGACCTTGTCTGCGCAATAGCAGCTTCATTTATGATTTTATTTTAACCAGACTTGCACACAACTTGTATCACCATATGATCTTGGTTCCTTTCTTGAACTGGCCAGATTCCTTTATGGGTTCCAGAGTGATGGCCCCTGAAAGGGCCAGAATTAGCTATTTTAACCTTGTCTGCACAATAGCAGCTTCATTTATGATTTGAATTAAATCAAACTTGCACAGATCTTGTGTAACCAAAAGATCTAGGTTCCTTTCTTGAACCGGCCAGATCCCATAATGAATTGAATTCCAGAGTTATGGTCCCTGAAAGGGTCTAAATTAGCTATTTTGACCTTGTCTGCACAATAGCAGCTTCATTTATGATTTGATTTTAACTAAACTTGCACAAAACTTGTATCACCACAAGATCTTGATTCCTGACTTGAACTGGCCAGATTCCTTCATGTGTTCCAGAGTTATGGCCCCTTAAAGGTCCAAAATCGGCTATTTTGGCTTTTGCAGCCATATACAGACTTCATTTATGGTTTTATTTGATACAAACTTCCAAAATATCTTCAACAACAATAAATCTTGGATTCCATGACAAATCAGATCCATTCGTAGGTTCCAGAGTTATTTTATATCTGATTACCTCCCCTGATTGTAATCAAAATGGATTTATATATATCAGTAAGTACTTACAGTACTTATTTGAAATTTCATTATTGTCATTAGCTGGACTGAGTCAATGCGGGTAGATAACTATGGACTGACTTTATGTCATATTACCTCCCTTTATTTCAAATTAAAATGGGTATATCTCCAAAACTAATGAAGGTACTGATTTGAAATTTCATTTTTGTCAACAGATTTATTTGGCAGATCCTTCTTTTGTTAACTTACAATCAGTTTTTTTTTTTTAATTACTTCCCATTTACGTTACTATAAATAGCTTGTTTTTAGTAACTTTTTTATTATTGGCCGTAGGGAAAAACCGAGACCACTTTTTTGTGGTACAACATGGATGGTACCTCCAATTTTTAGGTGTATTTTGACATATCTGTACCTTGTAAGAATTTTTTTTCTTTTTGGTTTTCTTCCCTTTGTTGTTGGTGTCCTTTGGACATGGCCCTCTTGTTTCACATCCACGCTACCGAAATGTAGCGTGCATTGTGGCAAGATTTATTTAAATTTTAAATGAAGATTTGATCTAGTACATTTGTTACATTCTGGTTTAACAATTTAAATCAGCATTTCTCGGTCATGCAGCCAATGTAAACAAGTTCATTCAGTGTATTTTTCACTCGTATCGGAAAGGCGGAGTTACCTGTATAGACAAGATCCAAAAATAGCTTCAGCATCGCTGCTTTTGTGACATAAAGTTAAAAGTCTATCAATTTAAAAGAAGACGAAAGGGCAATTTGATCTTCAAACAGTAGTAACATTACACCGATAAAATGAGATCTCATTCAGTTCCCACGTGATGTTGGCGAGATTTGCTCCGTATGCTTTTCAAGTTGCCAATCTATTTATTTTTATAGCTATTTTGTCTAAACAGGGCGTAAAGATAGCAAAGCGCAATAGTTTAAACTTGTAGATGTATCAAGTGGGGGAGAAATAATTAAACTGCATATTGATGTTCTGCTGATAACATGTGTTACTTTTAATTTCATGATAATAGTTACATAAAATGCAGGGCTGTCGATTTTTATGCCCCGGCATCTACTGATGCAGGAGGCATATAGTGATTGTCCTGTCCATCCATTCGTTCGTTCGTCCGTCCGTACTAGGTTAACCAAATGGGATCGTTTTGTCTAGCATCAATACCCCTTACTAGAATGACTTGATACTAATACAGATGTAACCTATGACCATTCCTCATCTTCAGACATCACCTGACCTCAGTTTTGACCTTGACCATGACCTCATTTTGGATTTAGGTTTCTTTATATGGGCCTCCGCCTCAGTAGCCTAGTGGTAGAGACCGTTTGGTGGGAAGACGTGGTTCAATCCCCGCCGCATCAACCACAAGACGTAAGACATGGTCTAGTAGCTTCTCGTTGGCGCTCAGCATTAAGGTTAGCTAGGATGGTCGCCGGTGTCGTATAATGGACTGGTGGGGTATCATGCCACATGTCTACGCGTGATATCATGAGGCAGACGTAAATTGGGCATTGTGCTCATGCTACAAGTAGACACCGTCGTTTATATGACCTGAAAAATTGTTGGAAAAGACATTAAACCCGAACACACACACACGCTTTATATGGGCCATATCTTGGTTAACCAAATGGGACCGTTTCGTCTAGCATCAATACGCCTTACAAGTATGACTTGATACTAAGGCAGATGTAACCTGTGGCCATTCTCCATCTTCAAACATCACCTGGCCTCAGTTTGACCTTGACCTCATTTTGGACTTAGGTTGCTTTATATGGGCCATCTCTTGGTTAACCAAATTGGACCGTTTCGTCTAGCATCAATACCGCTTACAAGAATGAATTGATACTAATACAGATGTAACCTGTGACCACTCCTCATCTTCAAACATCACCTGACCTTGACCTCATTTTGGACTTAGGTTGCTTTATTTGGGCCATCTCTTGGTTAACCAAATGGGACTGTTTCGTCTAGCATCAGTACCGCTTACAAGAATGAATTGATACTAAATACAGATGTAACCTGTGACCATTCCTCATCTTCAAACATCACCTGACCTCAGTTTGACCTTGACCTCGTTTTGGACTTAGGTTGTTTTATATGGGCCATCTCTTGGTTAACCAAATGGGACCGTTTCATCTAGCATCAATACCGCTTACAAGAATGAATTGATACTAAATACAGATGTAACCTGTGACCATTCCTCATCTTCAAATATCACCTGACCTCCGTTTGACCTTGACCTCATTTTGGACTTAGGTTGCTTTATATGGGCCATCTCTTGGTTAACCAAATGGGACCGTTTCGTCTAGCATTAATACCGCTTACAAGAATGAATTGATACTAATACAGATGTAGCCTGTGACCATTCCTCATCTTCAAACATCACCTGACCTCAGTTTGACCTTGAGCTTGTTTTGGACTTCGGTTGCTTTGTATCGACAAGGATGGCACCGGGGGCATCAAGCGTTTATTGAACGCAGCTCCTTGTTGCACTAATTTTACTAATAATTACAGTTCCATATTCTGAGACAACCCTATGAGGATAGACTAGGATTACAGAAGTATTTAAGAGGCATCAAATATATGTTAGGACATGCATGCCTAAATGATGTTGTAAATTTACTTATTTCACTTAAAATAGCAATTTTTCATGCCTGTCGTATTATTGAGTTATCGTTCCGCCATTTTAAGTGAAATAAGTAAGTTTACAACATCATTTTATTTCATGCACGTCCTAACATAATATTTGATGCCCCTTAAATACTTCTGAAATCCTAGCCTATCCTCAAAGGGTTCTAAGAATGCGTTACGTCATAACTTCTGTAATCCTAGAATCGGAGGCTAGGATAATACTACCGTAATCCTAGCCACTGCCATCAAAATAACAGCAAACCATCATCAAAATATTTGTCCGGCTACTGGTTTACCTCACAAGGAAAATAACTTATTTTTGTGACCCCATTTAAAGCCCAATAGAGCCCATATTTTAAGTCACAGCATGATGCTTATTACAGTGTCAGATGCAGGAGCTTAAGTTTGTGCAGTTTGTATTAAATTTATGTCAAATAGTTTTTGAGAAAATAATGGAGCCGAAATATGAAAATTTGTCCAGCTACTGGTTCCCAGCCAGTACAATATTTTACGGATAGATCTAGTTACTAATAAGAATTAAAGGTGAAGGTAAGCTTTATTTAACGTTGCATATAATCCAACAGGAACCACAAAGCTCTTGTGTGACAGACTAGGTACCCAGTAACAGAATTAAAAGTTCTGTAGTGGCCGAGTGGTTAATGTTGCTGACTTCAAATCACTTGCCCCTCAGCGATGTGGGTTCGAGCCTCACTCGGGGCGTTGAATTCTTCATTAGAGGAAGCCATCCAGCTGGCTTACGGAATGTCGGTAGTTCTACCCAGGTGCCCATTCGTGATGAAAAAATGCACGGAGGAGCACCTGCATCAAAGCTGAAAAGTCGCCATATGACCTATAATTGTGGCGGTGTGACGTTTAACCCAACAAATATAAACCAACAAATATAAACTATAAATAAAGGTTTCTGTAATTATTTTGACATGAACTGTCATGCCGATAGACACTTCTGAATATAGGCAACTGTCCACACTTAGTCTACTCTCTAGTCAGTGGCAGTATTATTTTTATTATTATACCAGATTTATATAGCGTCCTTTTCATGATCAATTTCACGTTCAAAAGCGCTTTACATAGTTCAAATGCAGCCACACAGGGCGCATAATTCATCCTCTACTAGTACAGACACAGAGCGATCTGACCAGAGGGACAGAGTGAGACAAAGCCCCCACGACAGAGAGATCAGAAATCAGATACAGGCTTGTCCGGCTAACTTAGCCTAGCTCGTTGCGAATAGACAGCCTGGTTCTTTAACGTGCCCAGTGTACAGCACTGATACACGCAAGGATTGCCTGGGTTCCTGACCAGTACACCTCAAGTTGGGTGGGAAACACTGAAAAGCGTTTCTGAAAATTCCTGAGTAGCTGCCGGGGATCGAACCCCCGACCTCAGGATTGGAAGGCCAGTGTGCAAATCACTGAGCTATCCGTCCAAATACTTATAACATGAATAATTCTTTGATAAAAATATCAATAAACAAAATGCTCGCAATTGCTCATGTTAAACTGTTTCTAATACCCAGGAAATGAAAATGTAATACAATGACCTTAATTCTGTGCTTCAAAATGTATCAGGTTTGAAAGAGAGTAGTTTGAAAAAAAAAAAATTAAATAAAAGTACGTTACTATTGTACAGAGTCAGAGTAGTCTGAATAGTTATAAGATTTCAAAACATGACTACATGTATAGGTATTAGTATAAAACTGAAGTCCTGGAGCTTAGATATTTGGCTCGTACTATTGTTCAATGATCCTGTATCAATTTTGTTCAAAGTTTGCCTCTGGGGATTAAAATTGTTCCTGCTCAGGAGTCACAAAATCAGCAGTAACTAGTACTGTACCGCCTTCCAATTTTAAAATTACTTTAGTGAATGAAAATTCAAATAAAAATTCTGTATGAGGACATCATAAGTGGTAAATTAAATGATTTACTCATAATTTTTACTAAATAGAACAGACAAGAAAGCCGCCGGTGAATGAGGAAGACTTATTGACTGTGCCTGAAGGATGGAAAGATCCGGGGATCTCAAAAGATGACAATCCACATGGGATGATGGCAGAGAGTTCTTTTGCAACCTTATTCCCAAAATATAGAGAGAAATATCTACAAGAATGTTGGCCCTTAGTGAAGAAAGCTCTAGCAGACCATGTAAGTTTCATTAAAATGACATTTGCCTCCTGATTTGTAGTATCTTTTGTGCCCCTTCCCCCACCCCACCCTTTTTAGGGGTGTTGGCTTAGATTTACCTGTGGGTGTGGCTGGCTGTCCATCCATCCAAATTTGTGTCTTGTAGACAGTTGAGAGATGCTGTCTTTGTGGCAGAGTAAAGGAAATAAGCTATACCTTATATACATAAAATACACAGATAGTGTCATACTTCCCAAAATGATATAAATGAATTAAATTATAACATTACAGTTTTTAGCTCATCTGATTTTTTTAAAAAAAATGATGAGTTATTGTCATCACTTGAGCGGTTGTCGGCGTCGGTGTCGGCGTTGCCTGGTTAAGTTTTATGTTTAGGTCAGCTTTTCTCCTAAACTATCAAAGCTATTGCTTTGAAACTTGCAATACTTGTTCACCATCATAAGCTGACCCTGTATAGCAAGAAACATAACTCCATCTTGCTTTTTGCAAGATTTATGGCCCCTTTTGTACTTAGAAAATATCAGATTTCTTGGTTAAGTTTTATGTTTAGGTCAACTTTTCTCCTAAACTATCAAAGCTTTTGCTTTGAAACTTGGAATACTTGTTCACCATCATAAGCAGACCCTGTACATCAAGAAACATAACTCCATCTTGCTTTTTGCAAGAATTATTGCCCCTTTTGGACTTAGAAAATCAGTTTTCTTGGTTAAGTTTTATGTTTAGGTCAGCTTTTATCCTAAACTATCAAAGCTATTCCTTTAAAACTTGCAACACTTGTTCACCATCATAAGCTGACCCTGTACAGCAAGAAACATAACTCCATCCTGCTTTTTGCAAGATTTATGGCCCCTTTTGGACTTAGAAAATATCAGATTTTTTGGTTAAGTTTTATGTTTAGGTCAACTTTTTCTCTTAAACTATCAAAGCTATTGCTTTAAAACTTGCAGCTCTTGTTCACCATCATAAGCTGACCCTGTACAGCAAGCAACATAAATCCATCCTGCTTTTTGCAATAATTATTGCCCCTTTTGGACTTAGAAAAATCATTTTCTTGGTTGAATATTGTGTTTAAGTCAACTTTTCTCATAAACTATCAAAGCTATTGCTTTAAAACTTGCAACAGTTTTTCACCATCATAAGTGGACACTGTACATCAAGAAACATAACTCTATCCTATTTTTTGCAAGAGTGATGGCCCTTTTTAGACTTAGAAAATCATGGGTAGGACAATATTTCTATTATACAAAAAAAATCAGATGAGCATCAGCACCCGCAAGGCGGTGCTCTTGTTCATATTTAGATTTTTATTAGCTCACCTGTCACAAAGTGACAAGGTGAGCTTTTGTGATCGCGCGGTGTCCGTCGTCCGTGCGTCCGTCCGTAAACTTTTGCTTGTGACCACTCTAGAGGTCACATTTTTTATGGGATCTTTATGAAAATTGGTCAGAATGTTCATCTTGATGATATCTAGGTCAAGTTCGAAACTGGGTCACGTGCCATCAAAAACTAGGTCAGTAGGTCTAAAAATAGAAAAACCTTGTGACCTCTCTAGAGGCCATATATTTCACAAGATCTTCATGAAAATTGGTCAGAACATTCACCTTGATGATATCTAGGTCAAGTTCGAAACTGGGTCACGTGCCTTCAAAAACTAGGTCAGTAGGTCTAAAAATAGAAAAACCTTGTGACCTCTCTAGAGGCCATATTTTTCATGGGATCTTCATGAAAATTGGTCAGAATGTTCATCTTGATGATATCTAGGTCAAGTTCGAAACTGGGTCACGTGCCGTCAAAAACTAGGTCAGTAGGTCAAATAATAGAAAAACCTTGTGACCTCTCTAAAGGCCATATTTTTCATGGGATCTGTATGAAAGTTGGTCTGAATGTTCATCTTGATGATATCTAGGTCAAGTTTGAAACTGGGTTATGTCCGGTCAAAAACTAGGTCAGTATGTCCAAAAATAGAAAAACTTTGTGACCTCTCTAGAGGCCATATATTTCATGAGATCTTCATGAAAGTTGGTCAGAATGTTCACCTTGATGATATCTAGGTCAAGTTCGAAAGTGGGTCACGTGCCTTCAAAAACTAGGTCAGTAGGTCAAATAATAGAAAAACCTTGTGACCTCTCTAGAGGCCATATTTTTCATGGGATCTGTATGAAAGTTGGTCTGAATGTTCATCTTGATGATATCTAGGTCAAGTTCGAAAGTGGGTCACGTGCCGTCAAAAACTAGGTCAGTAGGTCAGATAATGGAAAAACTTTGTGACCTCTCTAAAGGCCATATTTTTCATGGGATCTGTATGAAAATTGGTCTGAATGTTCATCTTGATGATATCTAGGTCAAGTTCGAAACAGGGTCATGTGCGGTCAAAAACTAGGTCAGTAGGTCTAAAAATAGAAAAACCTTGTGACCCCTCTAGAGGCCATACTTGTGAATGGATCTCCATAAAAATTGGTCAGAATGTTCACCTTGATGATATCTAGATCAAGTTTTAAACTGGGTCACATGCCTTAAAAAACTAGGTCAGTAGGTCAAATAATAAGAAAACCTTGTGACCTCTCTAGAGGCCATACTTTTCATGGGATCTGTATGAAAGTTGGTCTGAATGTTCATCTTGATGATATTTAGGTCAAGTTTGAAACTGGGTCAACTGCGGTCAAAAACTAGGTCAGTAGGTCTAAAATTATTAAAATCTTTTGACCTCTCTAGAGGCCATATTTTTCAATGGATCTTCATGAAAATTGATCTGAATGTTCACCTTGATGATATCTAGGTCAGTTTCGAAACTGGGTCATGTGCGGTCAAAAACTAGGCCAGTAGGTATAAAAATAGAAAAACCTTGTGACCTCTCTAGACGCCATGTTTTATCATGAGATCTTCATCAAAATTAGTGAGAATGTTCACCTTGATGATATCTAGATAAAGGTCAAAACAGGGTCACGTACCTTCGAAAACTAGGTCAATAGGTCAAATAATAGAAAAACCTTGTGACCTCTCTAGAGACCATATTTTTCAATGGATCTTCATGAAAATTGGTCAGAATTTTTATCTTGATAATATCTAGGTCAAGTTCAAAACTGGGTCACATGAGCTGAAAAACTAGGTCACTATGTCAAATAATAGAAAAAAAGACGTCATACTCAAAACTGGGTCATGTGAGAAGAGGTGAGCGATTCAGGACCATCATGGTCCTCTTGTTGACATTGCTGTTTGACCCTTATCATGCTGGACACAATTGATTATGCCTTTGCAACCAATGCAGATCATGGTCAGATCTGCACTGTTTGCCATTCAGTCAGTATCTTTTTTATATGCATCCCTTTTAACAGTAAATGGTACTAGTACTGTCCAAATGGAAAAATAGACAAATTCATTATAGAAATTTAGCAGGGTAAGGGTTAAAATTTTGATATTTTGAAAAGCATCCAGAGGCAAGTCCCTGTAATTGAAGTGCCAGGCAACCTCTTCAGGGTAAATATAATAGTGAAGATTGCTTTTATTAGTCGGCAACATGTATTAGTAAGAATTCATGTTTTATAGCCATTTAGAGATGATACCAGTTTTCAAATATTCATGAGGGTTAAGGTACATGTAGTTCTACATGTTCAGAACAAAATTTTGTAGGGTTTTAGTAAACCTTTATTCGACCAATAAAAAAGATAGGATTGCATTTTGGGGGTTTTTATACCCCAACAAAACAAAGTTTGGACGGGAGGCGGGGGGTATAAAGGAGTGAGCTTGGCGGTAGGTCGGTCCGTCCGTCCGTTGGTTTTCATGGTTTCCTGATGATAACTCATGAAAGGCTTGACCGATTTAAATAATTTTTGGTACTCAGGTGTAACATCAGAATATACAGGTCAGGTTCAGATTTGGGGTCAGAAGTTCAAAGGTCAAAGTCACAGTGACCCTGAACAGTTAAACGGTTTCCGGATGATAACTTGAGAACGCTTGGGCCTAGGGTCATAAATTTTGGTACACAGGTGTAACATCATGAAACGCAGGTCAAGTTCGACTTTGAAGTCTGTAGGTCAAAGGTCAAGGTCACAGTGACTCGGAACAGTTAAACGGTTTCCGGATGATAGTTTGAGAACGCTTGGGCCTAGGATCATAAATTTTGGTACACAGGTGTAACATCATGAAACGCAGGTCAAGTTCGACTTTGAAGTCTGTAGGTCAAAGGTCAAGGTCACAGTGACACGGAACAGTTAAATGGTTTCCGGATGATAACTTGAGAACGCTTGGGCCTAGGATCATAAATTTTGGTACACAAGTGTAACATCATGAAATACAGGTTAAGTTCTACTTTGAGGTCAGTAGGTCAAATAAAGGTCACAGTGACACGGAACAGTTAAATGGTTTCCGGATGATAACTGGAGAACGCTTGGGCCTAGGATCATGAAAGTTGAGGTCAGCATTTAAACAGATTTCGGACAATAACTTCAGAACGTTTGGGACTAGGATCAGGAAACTTTATTGGGAGGTTGGTCATGTCAAGCAGATGACCTGTATTGATTTTGAGTTCCAAAGGTCAAGCAAGTACGGCTTTGACATTGGCTTAGTTCTGTGACAAGGACATATTGTGGGGGTATAATTCGTCACTCCTGTTACAACTCTAGTTTTGCTAGACCTGTTTGAAAAATATGGACCTCAGACAGATTTTCAAAGGTGAGTCTATGGAAAAATTACAATTTTTAGCTCATCTGATTTTTTGAAAAAAAATGATGAGTTATTGTCATCACTTGAGCGGTTGTCGGCGTCGGCGTCGGCGTTGCCTGGTTAAGTTTTATGTTTAGGTCAGCTTTTCTCCTAAACTATCAAAGCTATTGCTTTGAAACTTGGTATACTTGTTCACCATCATAAGCTGACCCTGAATAGCAAGAAACATAACTCCATCTTGCTTTTTAGCTCACATGTCACAAAGTGACAGTGTGAGCTTTTGTGATCGTGCAGCGTCCGTCGTCCGTCCGTGCGTCCGTCCTTGCGTCCGTGCGTAAACTTTTGCTTGTGACCTCTCTAGAGGTCACATTTTTCATGGGATCTTTATGAAAGTTGGTCAGAATGTTCATCTTGATGATATCTAGGTCAAGTTCGAAACTGGGTCACGTGCGGTCAAAAACTAGGTCAGTAGGTCTAAAAATAGAAAAACCTTGTGACCTCTCTAGAGGCCATATTTTTCACATGATCTTCATGAAAATTGGTCAGAATGTTCATCTTGATGATATCTAGGTCAAGTTCGAAACTGGGTCACGTGCCTTTAAAAACTAGGTCAGTAGGTCAAATAATAGAAAAACCTTGTGACCTCTCTAGAGGCCATAATTTTCATGGGATCTGTATGAAAGTTGGTCTGAATATTCATCTTGATGATATCTAGGTCAAGTTCGAAACTGGGTCAGCTGCGGGCAAAAACTAGGTCATTAGGTCTAAAAATAGAAAAACCTTGTGACCTCTGTAGAGGTCATACTTTTGAATGGATCTTCATGAAAATTGGTCAGAATGTTCACCTTGATGATATCTAGGTCAAGTTTGAAACTGGGTCACGTGCCATCAATAACTAGGTCAGTAGGTCAAATAATAAAAAAACGTTGTGACCTCTCTAGAAGCCATATTTTTCATGGGATCTTTATGAAAGTTGGTCAGAATGTTCATCTTGATGATATCTAGGTCAGATTCGAAACTGGGTCACGTGCGGTCAAAAACTCGGTCATTAGGTCTAAAAATAGAAAAACCTTGTGACCTCTCTAGAGGCCATATTTTTCACATGATCTTCATGAAAATTGGTCAGAATGTTCATCTTGATGATATCTAGGTCAAGTTCGAAACTGGGTCACGTGCCTTCAAAAACTAGGTCAGTAGGTCAAATAATAGAAAAACCTTGTGGCCTCTCTAGAGGCCATACTTTTGAATGGATCTTCATGAAAATTGGTCAGAATGTTCATCTTGATGATGTCTAGGTCAGGTTCGAAACTGGGTCACGTGCCATCAATAACTAGGTCAGTAGGTCAAATAATGAAAAAACATTGTGACCTCTCTAGAGGCCATATTTTTCATGGGATCTGTATGAAAGTTGGTCTGAATGTTCATCTTGATGATATCTAGATCAATTTCGAAACTGGGTCAGCTGCGGTCAAAAACTAGGTCATTAGGTCTAAAAATAGAAAAAGCTTGTGACCTCTCTAGAGGCCATACTTTTGAATGGATCTTCATGAAAATTGGTCAGAATGTTCATCTTGATGATATCTAGGTCAAGTTTGAAACTGGGTCACGTGCCATCAATAACTAGGTCAGTAGGTCAAATAATGAAAAAACCTTGTGACCTCTCTAGAGGCCATATTTTTCATGGGATCTGTATGAAAGTTGGTCTGAATGTTCATCTTGATGATATCTAGGTCAGATTCAAAACTGGGTCACATGAGCTCAAAAACTAGGTCACTATGTCAAATAATAGAAAAAAAACGCGTCATACTCAGTTCAAAACTGGGTCATGTTGGGACAGGTGAGCGATTCAGGACCATCATGGTCCTCTTGTTGCAAGATTTATGGCCCCTTTTGTACTTAGAAAATATCAGATTTCTTGGTTAAGTTTTATGTTTAGGTCAACTTTTCTCCTAAACTATCAAAGCTATTGCTTTGAAACTTGGAATACTTGTTCACCATCATAAGCTGACCCTGTACATCAAGAAACATAACTCCATCTTGCTTTTTGCAAGATTTATGGCCCCTTTTGTACTTAGAAAATATCAGATTTCTTGGTTAAGTTTTATGTTTAGGTCAACTTTTCTCCTAAACTATCAAAGCTATTGCTTTGAAACTTGGAATACTTGTTCACCATCATAAGCAGACCCTGTACATCAAGAAACATAACTCCATCTTGCTTTTTGCAAGATTTATTGCCCCTTTTGGACTTAGAAAATATCAGATTTCTTGGTTAAGTTTTATGTTTCGGTCAGCTTTTATCCTAAACTATCAAAGCTATTGCTTTAAAACTTGCAACACTTGTTCACCATCATAAGTTGACCCTGTACAGCAAGCAACATAACTCCATCCTGCTTTTTGCAATAATTATTGCCCCTTTTGGACTTAGAAAATCATTTTCTTGGTTGAGTATTATGTTTAAGTCAACTTTTCTCATAAACTATCAAAGCTATTGCTTTAAAACTTGCAACAGTTTTTCACCATCATAAGTGGACACTGAACATCAAAAAACATAACTCTATCCTGCTTTTTGCAAAAATGATGGCCCTTTTTAGACTTAGAAAATCATGGGTAGGACAATATTTCTATTACACAAAAAAAATCAGATGAGCGTACAAAAAATCAGATGAGCGTCAGCACCCGCAAGGCGGTGCTCTTGTTGATAAACATTTTAGCATGTATACAGGAAAATTTCTACAATGAAGATTTTAATGAAACTTCCAACATATTTATGCCCCCCTTTGAAGAAGGAGGGGTATGTAGGTCGGTCGGAATGTAGACCAATCCGTTTCCGGATGATAGCACAAGAACGCTTGGGCCTAGAATCATGAAAGTTGATAGGGAGGTTGATCATCACCAGCAGATGACCCCTATTAATTTTGTGGTCTGTATGTCAAAGGTCAAGGTCACAGTGACCCTGAATAGTAAAATGGTTTCCGGATGATAACTCAAGAACACTTGGGCCTAGGATCATGAAAGTTGATAGGGAGGTTGGTAATGACCAGCAGGTGAGCCCTATTGATTTTGAGGTCAGTTTATTGAAGGTCAAGGTCACAGTGACCCTGAACAGTAAAACGGTTTCCGGATGATTACTCTAGTCTCAAGAACGCTTAGGCCTAGGGTCACGAAAGTTGATAGGGAGGTTGATTATGACCAGCAGATGACCCCTATTGATTTTGAGATCAGTATGTCAAAGGTCAAGGTCACAGTGACCAGGAACAGTAAAATGGTTTCCAGGCAATAACTAGAACGCTTGGTCCTAGTGTCAGGAAAATTGATAGTTAGGTTGGCCATGACCCCTATTGATTTTGAGGTCATTAGGTCAAAGGTCAAGGTCATATTGGCCAGGAACAGTTAAAACGGTTTCTGATCTTCTTGTCCAAAACCATAGGGCCTAGGGCTTTGATATTTGGTATGTAGCAAAATCTAGTGGTCCTCTACCAAGATTGTTCAGATTATTTCCCTGGGATCAAATATGGCCCCACCCCGGGGGTCACATGGTTTATATAGACTTATATAGGAAAAAACTTTGAAAAAGCTCTTGTCCAAAACCACAGGGCCTAGGGCTTTGATATTTTGTATATGACATCATCTAGTGGTCCTCTGCTAAGATTGTTCAAATTATTCCCCTAGGGTCAAATATGGCTCTGCCCTGGGGGTCACATGGTTTACATAGACTTATATAGGGAAAAACTTTGAAAATCTTCTTGTCCAAACCACAAAGACTATGACTTTGATATTTTGTAATGTAGCATCATTTAGTGGTTCTCTACCAAGTTTGTTCAAATTATCCCTCTAGGGTCAAATATGGCCCCGCCCCAGGGGTCATAATGGTTCATATAGACTTATATAGGGGAAAACTTAGAACCTTCATGTCCATAACTTACATCATTCAAATTTGGACCACATGTATAGTTTTGAGTGGCAAGATGAACGTTGACATGAGTTGACCTTGATCTTGGCCTAGTGATCTTCTTTCACATTTCTGTAGCTACAGCCTTCAAATTTGGACCACATGCAAAGGTTTGTGTACCGAAAAAAACTTTGACCTTGTTATTGACCTAGTGACCTACTTTCACATTTTTGAAGGTACAGGCTTCAACTTTGGACCACATGCATAGTTTTTTGTTCCAAAATAAAATTTGACCTTGATTTTGACCTAGTGACCTACTTTCACATTTCTGTAGCTACAGCCTTCAAATTTGGACCACATGCATAGGTTTGTGTACCGAAAAAAACTTTGACCTTGTTATTGACCTAGTGACCTACTTTCACATTTTTGAAGATACAGGCTTCAAATTTGGACCACATGCATAGTTTTTTGTTCCAAAATAAAATTTGATCTTGATTTTGACCTAGTGACCTACTTTCACATTTCTCAAGCTACAGCCTTCAAATTTGAACCACAAGCATAGTTTTGTGTACTGAAATGCACTTTGATCTTAAGATTGACCTAGTGACCTACTTTCACATTTCTGAAGGTACAGGCTACAAATTTGGACCGCATGCATATTTTTGTGTTCTGAATTGAAATTTGACATTGATTTTTACCTATTACCTACTTTCACATATCTCAAGCTACAGCCTTCAAATTTGAAGCACATGCATAGTTCTGTCTACCGAAATGAACTTTGACCTTGAAATTGATCTAGTGACCTGCTTTCACATTTCTCAAGCTACAGCTTTCAAATTTGGACCACATACACATTGTTTTGTACCGAAATGAAATTTGACCTTGAGCTAGTCTTGAAATTTGAAACATTCAAAAATGGCTCAGTTAGGATGGCGCCAAGATCACTCTGTAATCTCTTGTTAGGTTAATAGGTTAGAGGTCAAGGTCAGATTAAACCAGAATGTTAGAACTTTTGTTTACAGTGAGCATATAATTTCTGTTCCTTGTGCAATTACTGAATGCATCAAGGGGGGCATTTCGTGTTCAACAAGCTCTTGTTACTACTGGTATCTTTCATTTGGAGGAATAGAGGATATAGGTCCAATTTATTTTTCAGATATTTGCCTTTGACTAAAGAGATTTGATATTATGATCAGTTTTTTAGCTCACCTGTCACACAGTGACAAGGTGAGCTTTTGTGATCACCCTTTGTCCGTTGCAGTCCGTCTGTCCGTCAACAATTCCTTGTCTGCACGATAGCGGTTTAATTTATGATTTTATTTTAACCAAACTTGCACACCACTTGTATCACCAGAAGATCACGGTTCCTTTCATGAACTGGCCAGATCTCATTATGGGTTCCAGAGTTATGGCCCCTGAAAGAGCCAAAATTAGCTATTTTGACCTTGTCTGCACAATAGCAGCTTTATTATGTCTCTCCCAGGAGACATATTGTTTTTGCCCTGTCCATCCGTCCGTCCGTCCGTCCGTCCGTACGTCACACTTCATTTCCGAGCAATAACTGGAGAACTGTTTGACCTAGAACCTTCAAACTTCATAGGGTTGTAGGGCTGCTGTAGTAGACAACCCCTATTGTTTTTGGGGTCACTCCATCAAAGGTCAAGGTCACAGGGGTCTGAACATTGAAAACCTTTTCCGATCAATAACTAGAGAACCACTTGACCCAGAATGTTGAAACTTCATAGGATGTTTGGCCATGAAGAGAAGATGACCCCTATTGATTTTGGGGTCACTCGGTCAAAGGTCAAGGCCACAGGGGCCTGAACATTGAAAACCATTTCCGATCAATAACTAGAGAACCACTTGACCCAGAATGTTGAAACTTCATAGGATGATTGGCCATGAAGTGTAGATGACCCCTTTTGATTTTGGGGTCACTCCGTCAAAGGTCAAGGTCACAGGGGCCTGAACATTGAAAACCATTTCCGATCAATAACTAGAGAACCACTTGACCCAGAATGTTGAAACTTCATAGGATGATTGGCCATGAAGAGTAGATGACCCCTATTGATTTTGGGGTCACTCCATCAAAGGTCAAGGTCACAGGGGCCTGAACATGGAAAATCATTTCCGATCAATAACTAGAGAACCACTTGACCCAGAATATTGAAACTTCATAGGATGATTGTACATGCAAAGTAGATGACCCCTGTCGATTTTGGGTTCACACCATTAAAGGTCAAGGTCACAGGGGCCTGAACATTGAAAACCATTTCCGGTCAGTAACTTGAGAACCACTTGACCCAGAATGTTGAAACTTAATAGGATGATTGGCCATGAAGTGTAGATGACCCCTATTGATTTTGGGGTCACTCAGTCAAAGGTCAAGGTCACAGGGGCCTGAACATTGAAAACCATTTCCGATCAATAACTAGAGAACCACTTGACCCAGAATGTTGAAACTTCATAGGATGATTGGCCATGAAGAGTAGATGACCCCTATTGATTTTGGGGTCACTCCATCAAAGGTCAAGGTCACAGGGGCCTGAACATGGAAAATCATTTCCGATCAATAACTAGAGAACCACTTGACCCAGAATATTGAAACTTCATAGGATGATTGTACATGCAAAGTAGATGACCCCTGTCGATTTTGGGTTCACACCATTAAAGGTCAAGGTCACAGGGGCCTGAACATTGAAAACCATTTCCGGTCAGTAACTTGAGAACCACTTGACCCAGAATGTTGAAACTTAATAGGATGATTGCTCATGCAGAGTAGATGACCCCTAACAATTTTGGGGTCACTCTGTGAAAGGTCAAGGTCACAGGGGCCTGAACATTGAAAACCATTTCCGGTCAGTAACTTGAGAACCACTTGACCCAGAATGATGAAACTTCATAGGATGATTGGTCATGCAGAGTAGATGACCCCTAACGATTTTAGATTCACTCTGTTAAAGGTCAAGGTCACAGGGGCCTGAACATGGAAAACCATTTCCAATCAATAACTTGAGAACCACTTGACCCAGAATGTTGAAACTTCATAGGATGATTGTTCATGCAGAGTAAATGACCCCTAATGTTTTTGGGGTCACTCCGTTAAAGGTCAAGGTCACAGAGGCCTGAACATTGATAACCAGTTCATATCAATAACTTGAGAACCACTTGACCCAGAGTGTTGAAACTTCATAGGATGATTGAACATGCAGAGTAGATGACCCCTATTGATTTTGGGGTCAGTCTATTAAAGGTCAAGGATCACAGTGGCCTGTTCATGTAAAATCATTTTTTGGAAATAACTTGAGAACCACTTGACCTACAATGTTGAAACTTAATAGGGTGATTGGACATGCAGAGTAGATGACCCCTACTTATTTTGAGGTCAATTGATCAAAGTTCAAGGTCACAGGAGCCTGAACAGTGACTTGACAACCACTAGGCCAAGAGTGTTGAAATTTAGCGGGATGACTGGACATGCCAAGTAGATGATCCCTATTGCAGCCAACCATCAGTGTCTCTTTGACTTTCGCTCCTGATCCCTATTAACTTCTTGCCTATAGGACTTTGCATTGGGGGAGACATGCGCTTTTTTACAAAAGCATTTTCTAGTTTATGATTTGATTTTTACCAAACTGGCACACAACTTGTATCACCATAAGATCTTGGTTCCTTTCTTGAACTGGCCAGATTCCATTATGGGTTCCAGAGTTATGGCCCCTGAAAAGGCCAGAATTAGCTATTTTGACATTGTCTGCACAATAGCAGCTTCATTTATGATTTTATTTTAACCAAACTTGCACACAATTTGTATCACCATAAGATCTTGGTTGCTTTCTTGAACTGGCCAGATTCCATTATGTGTTACAGAGTGATGGCCCCTGAAAGGGCCAGAATTAGCTATTTTGACCTTGTCTGCACAATAGCAGCTTCATTTATGATTTGAATTTAATCAAACTTGCACAAAACTTGTGTCACTGTAAGATCTCGATTCCTTTCTTGAACCGGCCAGATCCCATAATGGGTTCCAGAGTTATGGCCCCTGAAAGGGCCAAAATTAGCTATTTTGACCTTGTCTGCAGCTTCATTTATGATTTGATTTTAACCAAAGTTGCACACAACTTGTATCACCACAAGATCTTGCTTCCTTTCTTCAACTGGCCAGATTCCATCATGGGTTCCAGAGTTATGGCCCCTTAAAGGTCCAAAATTGGCTATTTTGGCTTTTGCAGCCATATAGAGACTTCATTTATGGTTTTATTTGATACAAACTTCCAAAATATCTTCAACAACAATAAATCTTAGATTCCATGAGAAATCAGATCCAATCGTAGGTTCCAGAGTTATTTTATATCTGATTACCTCCCTTGATTGTAATCAAAATGGATTTATATCAGTAAGTACTTATAGGACTTATTTGAAATTTAATTAGTGTTATTAGTTGGACTGAGACAATCATGGTAGATAATTATGAACTGATTTTATGGCAAATTACCTCCCTTTATTTCAAATTAAAATGGGTATATCTCCATAACTAATGAAGATACTGATCTGAAATTTCATTTATGTCAACAGATTTATTTGGCAGATCCTTCTTTTGTTCACTTACAATATTTATTTTTTTAATTACTTCCCTTTTATGTTACTATAAATAGCTTATTTTAGTAACTTTTTTATTATTGACCATAGGGAAAAACCGAGACCACTTTTCTGTGGTACAACATGGATGGTACCTCTAATTTTTAGGTGTATTTTGACATATCTATACCTTGTAAGATTTTTTTTTTCTTTTTGGTTAAATTTCTTTGCTTTGTTGTTCCTGTCCTTTGGACTTAGATATTTTTTTCTGAGGACCTTCTTGTCCTCAAGTGCAATGATAACAGGTGAGCGATATAGGGCCATCATGGCCCTCTTGTTTGTTTGTTTGTTTTTTAGCTCACCTGTCACATAGTGACAGGGTGAGCTTTTGTGATCACCCTTCGTCCGTCGTCCGTCCGTCCACAATTTCTTGTGAACAAGATAGAGACCACATTTTGCAGGCAATTTTGATCAAACTTGTACAAAACATGTATTGGCATGATATCTCAGTTCCTTTCAAAAACTGGCCAGATCCCATCATGGGTTCTAGAGTTATTGCCCCTTAAAGGGCCAGAATTTGCTATTTTTGTGCGTCAACAATTCCTTGTCTGCACGATAGCGGTTTTATTTATGATTTTATTTTAACCAAACTTGCACACCACTTGTATCACCAGAAGATCACGGTTCCTTTCATGAACTGGCCAGATCTCATTATGGGTTCCAGAGTTATGGCCCCTGAAAGAGCCAGAATAAGCTATTTTGACCTTGTCTGCACAATAGCAGCTTTATTTATGATTTGATTTTTACCAAACTGGCACACAACTTGTAGCACCATAAGATCTTGGTTCCTTTCTTGAACTGGCCATATGCCATTATGGGTTCCAGAGTTATGGCCCCTGAAAAGGCCAGAATTAGCTATTTTGACATTGTCTGCACAATAGCAGCTTCATTTATGATTTTATTTTAACCAAACTTGCACACAACTTGTATCACCATAAGATCTTGGTTGCTTTCTTGAACTGGCCAGATTCCATTATGTGTTACAGAGTGATGGCCCCTGAAAGGGCCAGAATTAGCTATTTTGACCTTGTCTGCACAATAGCAGCTTCATTTATGATTTGAATTTAATCAAACTTGCACAAAACTTGTGTCACTGTAAGATCTCGATTCCTTTCTTGAACCGGCCAGATCCCATAATGGGTTCCAGAGTTATGGCCCCTGAAAGGGCCAAAATTAGCTATTTTGACCTTGTCTGCAGCTTCATTTATGATTTGATTTTAACCAAAGTTGCACACAACTTGTATCACCACAAGATCTTGCTTCCTTTCTTCAACTGGCCAGATTCCATCATGGGTTCCAGAGTTATGGCCCCTTAAAGGTCCAAAATTGGCTATTTTGGCTTTTGCAGCCATATAGAGACTTCATTTATGGTTTTATTTGATACAAACTTCCAAAATATCTTCAACAACAATAAATCTTAGATTCCATGAGAAATCAGATCCAATCGTAGGTTCCAGAGTTATTTTATATCTGATTACCTCCCCTGATTGTAATCAAAATGGATTTATATCAGTAACTACTTATAGGACTTATTTGAAATTTAATTAGTGTTATTAGTTGGACTGAGACAATCATGGTAGATAACTATGAACTGATTTTATGGCAAATTACCTCCCTTTATTTCAAATTAAAATGGGTATATCTCCATAACTAATGAAGATACTGATCTGAAATTTCATTTATGTCAACAGATTTATTTGGCAGATCCTTCTTTTGTTCACTTACAATATGTATTTTTTTTTTAATTACTTCCCTTTTACGTTACTATAAATATCTTATTTTTAGTAACTTTTTTATTATTGGCCGTACGGAAAAACCGAGACCACTTTTCTGTGGTACAACATAGATGATACCTCCCAGTTTTTAGGTGTATTTTGACATATCTATACCTTGTAAGACTTTTTTGTTTGTTTTTGGTTAAATTTCTTCCCTTTGTTGTTCCTGTCCTTTGGACTTAGATATTTTTTCTGTGGACCTTCTTCTACTCAAGTGCAATAACAGGTGAGCGATATAGGGCCATCATGACCCTCTTGTTTTGTGTGTGTTGTGGGTGTGGGGGGGGGTCATATATTTAATCGTTAGAAAGATAGACACATTGGTAGTTTTATCAGTTAACACAAATGTTGCTATTCATTCATGATTTTGTTAACAATTCCATATGCTTGATTCAGGATTTATTCTATGTTTTTTTTAATAAATGTTATAACTCAATCATTTCTGATTTATTCAAAATATGCAGATCTACCTTAACCCTTACCCTGCTAAATTTCTGTAATGAACTTGTCCATCTTTCAACTTGGACAGTACCATTAACTACAGATGTGCAGGCTGATCTTGTTCTGCGCTGGTTGTAAAGACAGAATCACTTGCCGCCAGCAGGCTATGGGTTAAAATGTGCAGAACTACCTTAAAACACTGCAAGTTGAAGTGGTTGCAGCATTTGCTCCAATAAAGTTCATGCAAGTGTTATTTAATAATGCATAGCAGCATGTCATGTTAAAGTCTAGTTGATGGTTTCTATGGAACATTAAGCTGGGCTTGTTGTAAAATATGAATGTCATCACTGCCTATTCTCACACAATATATGATGGTATTCAGTTGGTTTTACTGCTACTCCAGGCAGTTATTGAACATTGCGTATCCGCAAACATTTGATCTAAATTGATTTCTGGAAAAAAACAAATTTCACAGCATGTTTGCCCATTACAATAAATCTTACATTCATTATAAAATGTAATGCTTTATTTTGTAGAATCTGAAGGCAGAGTTAGATCTTGTTGAAGGATCAATGACAGTGAGTACATCCAGAAAGACGTGGGACCCCTATATTATTATAAAAGCTAGAGATCTCATAAAGCTGTTGGCTAGAAGTGTACCGTATGAACAGGTGTGTATACAGTCAAATGCATGTCAAAATTGCTATAACCATGTATCAGAGCTCACTGAAAGTTCTGTCACAGAGTTAGTTTTTCGTGCACCAAGATTGCAAATACATACATTAAATGGAAAACAGGCAAAAAATTTAAGAATCCAATAATACAATGTACCATTGATTTTTTTTGCATGGCTGGGGGGTTACGGTTGTTCACTTTGAGCAACATGCCCTCACGGCCGGTTCTGAACTTTACAATGCTCAGGTGAGTTTTTCTGATCGTACGGCGTCAGTTGTCTGTCTGTCTGTCTGTCTGTCAACATTTAGCTTGTGTATGCGATAGAGGCTGTATTTTTTAACTGATCTTCATAAAATTTGGTCAGAATGATAACCTTGATGAAATCTAGGCCGAGTTTGAAAATGGGTCATCTGGAATCAAAAACTAGGTCACTAGGTCAAATCAAAGAAAAACCTTGTGTATGCGATAGAGGCTGTATTTTTCAATTTATCTTCATGAATTTTGGTCAGAGTAATTACCTTGATGAAATCTAGGCCACGATCGAAAATGGGTCATCTGGGATCAAAAACTAGGTCACTAGGTCAAATCAAAGAAAAACCTAGTGTATGCGATAGAGGCTGTATTTTTCAATTAGTCTTCATGAATTTTGGTCAGAATGATTGCCTAGATGAAATCTAGGTCAAGTTCGAATATGGGTCATCTAGGGTCAAAAATTAGGTCACTAGGTCAAATCAAAGAAAAACATTGTGTATGCGATAGAGGCTATATTTTTCAATTGATCTTCATGGAATCAAGTCAGCATGATTGCCTTGGTGAAATCTAGGTCAGGTTCGAATATGGGACATCTGGGGTCAAGAAGTAGGTCACTAGGTCAAATCAAAGGAAAACCTTGTGTATGCGATAGAGGCTGTTTGTTTTTTTTCATTTGATCTTCCTGAAAGTAAGTCAGAATGATTGCCTTGATGAAATCTAGGTAAAATTTGAATATGGGTCATCTGTAGTCAAAAAGTAGGTCATTAGGTTAAATCAAAGAAAAACCTTGTGTATAGGATAGAGGCTGTATTTTTTAACTGATCTTCATGAAATTTTGTCAGAATGATAGCCTTGATAAAAGCTAGGTCAAGTTTGAATATGGGTCATCTGGGTTCAAAAACTAGGTCACTAGGTCAAATCAAGGCAAAACCTTGTGTATGCAACAGGGGCTGCATTTTACACTGGATTTTCATTAAATTTAGGTTCGAATATGGGTCATCTGGGGTCAAAAAGTAGGTCATTAGGTCAAATCAAAGAAAAACCTTTTGTATGCGATAGAGGCTGTATTTTTCAATTGATCTTCATGAAATTTGGTCAGAATGATAGCCTTGATGAAATCTAGGTCAAGTTCAAATAAGGGTCATCTGGGGTAAAAAACTAGGTCACTAGGTCAAATAAAAAAAATACTTGCTTATACTTGAAGTTTTTGCTCCAATTTTAATGATAATTGGTCAGAATATTTTTTCCATGAAATCACTAGGTCAAACATGTTTACACTGTTATGGTGTGTTTCTCAGGTGAGCGACCTAGGGCCATCTTGGCCCTCTTGTTAATAATTGCCTTGACTGGTGTTTTAAAGTTGGCATCTGTTGTCTGGTAGACATAATATCTCTCTGTGTTGGGCTGACTTAACTGTATTATCAAAATTACTGAAAACGTCAGTTACTAGATAACCCTTTTACTGATTATTTGTTTATGAGAGTAATGTAATTTAATGTAATGGTTAAGGGGATATGGTTTATTTTTAGCAACAACAGTTATTTGGTTATAACAATACAGCTATTGACATTGAAAGTTACAGTATTTACTGGTATACTGACAAACTTCATCTGCTCAAACTTGACGGGACCAGCAAAATTTATTCACGTTATCAGTAGTTCAAGTCATCAAACAATTTACTTTATACAGAAATTTTGCCGGGACCTGATGACGAGGTCAAGCAAAGGCGGTGTTCGAATTTTCCAAGTTTGATTGTATATATTAACAATTGTAAAAGAACAGTTATGCCTCTTAAGGCCGGTTGATAAATTAAGCAGTTCTGGCTTTGATTTGTTTGTGTCTATACTGGATCTTATTTATTTCTAATGTTATTACTTGAAATACAATATATGTTACAGGCAATACGAGTGTTAGAGGACAATGTTTTCTGTGATATCATTAAAGTGGGAACTCTAGTCAGGAACCGGGAGAGATTCGTTAAAAGGAGACAGCGGTTAATAGGACCAAATGGTTCTACTTTAAAGGTATGCATAATATATTTTATTACTTTTAAAGGATTTTGAAAGATTTGTCAAAATTCATATTCATGTTGAAATTTTCCTATAGTCACCCTATGCTGAAGTATATTCATTTTGTGAAATGCATTTAAAGACCTGCTCAAGTCCTACCTTTTAACCTTAAATTATCACTGAAAAAGCATGAAAATCCTGACTATGAACAGTGATGCCTGTCAACATAGAGTTTATTTTATATAAAATTCTATATAAAATACCTGTGGTTTTGCGTGCTAAAGTGTGACGCATGGCTGTTAACTGTTACCTATTGTAATCATGGGTTGCATACACACAATAGAATTTAAATAGCCGTGGACCAGGGCTGTAAGAGGTTAAATATGAAATTCAAGGATGGGTTCTATGCAGTTACTATGATTGTGTATTAGGCATGAGCTATGATCATGCCTAAAAGTGATAGAGGTGGTCGCCAATTTCAGATGCTCCTCTTTAAAAACATGGAGAATATATGTAACAAAATGCTTCTGTAAATAAAGACATACGAAAATAATACAATTATATTCTTGTCTTTGGCGTACACACCTAACGTTGAAGCAGTAATAATTGGCCTAACAAAAAGTGATGTTAATACTTAAAAGTATTGAAATATAAGGCAAAATTAAGCAATTTCTTTACGCACATTCAGCTTCTAAAAAGATCTTAAACCTTTAAATATATGCAGAATGATGTCTCTTTCTGTTAAACGAAATACTTTCTTCGTTTTGTTTCATGTTTTGTTTTGTACCGTATAGCGGGTTATTTCTGCGGTCAAAATATTCTGCGTTTTGACCCCAAAAATTGTGAAACAAATTACTGCGTGTTTAATTTCTGCGCTTTCACATAAAAGGAAGAGAAATTTCTGCGATTTCGATGCCAATGAGGAGGTTATTCCCCGTATGATCGGGCGTCGTGAGAATGATAGCATATGTAAACAATAAACTAATTTACTGGTAACTGCTGTAAAGTAACTTTACTTTTAATGAATACATTGTAGGATATAATAACATGTGAATTGAAAAAATATATGTCCAACAACAATTATACAAACTACAAAGGCAAACTACGGTATATCAGCATAACGGTTACACATGTATAAAGGTTACTAAAGTATAGTTCGGAAGATCTTCACAAGGGATTAATAAAGACAACTCAAATGAAATTCACACAGTTTATTTCATTGACAAAAAAACGTTTTCTGAGGGATTAACAGTTAGGACTTTGATTGATCATCACACCTAATTATACAATTATCGGTACTTGTTAGATGTCGACGCTAATTTCCAATAATTAGACCATGCCATCGTGAACTTCGGATTGCCTCGGGTAACATAGCATGAAACAACGTTGGTGAACAAATGCAGATTTTTTGCTTTTTAAATTTTTGCTGGATGAATATTCTGCTGGAAATATTTTTGCGATTCTACCGAGAGACCGCAGAAACGCAGAAATATTCCCCCCGTAGAAATAACCCGCTATACGGTATTTCAAGACCTTGTAAAAACAAGAAGGATGTCATGAAATAAACAACACGTCATTTTTCAGTGACGACAGACAAATTGTTTATTTCTGTACTGACAAGGACCCTGGTATTTTTTTCTCTCACAAAAGTTACTTAAAATGAGAGAATACCTGTGTGGGAGTAAGAGGCTTGTCAAAATATGAGTAACTTTTTCTCGGAAATTAGGACACTTTTGTAATAACAACTTTATTTGTTTATGTGATACTTTTAACCATTTTAGCTTGACTTTTCAAAGAATAGGGAGGTCTGTTGTGCTCGCCCTTGTGTCGGCGTTGGCATCACTGTTACATTCATGTTAAAATTTGTATGGCTTCTCAATTTCACTGTATCCCCTTACGGTAATTTCTGCTCCTTAAATCAGCAAACCTTACATAAGGATTAATCTACGAAAGTGGCAGACATATTTTGGTCTAGGTTCAGGTACCTGAAAGGTCAAGGTCACTGGGGTTAGTTTTCTGTAATAGTATTGGTTAAAGTCCCCCCCCCCCCCATCTCGTACATTATGCTTACACCTATTTATATCTTATAACTCATTTGTTTATATGTTATTTTTGGAATCCCTCATCTGCACTTACCCTACACCCTCACCCCTCCCCCAACCCTTCCTCATCACTTATGCACACTGCTACCTCCATCCCCTTTCTATTTTTAAAAATATATTTCTCACACTTATGTTGTTTCCTAGATTCCCTCATAATCCACACGTAAATCCCAATCCCCACATTACAACCCCCCTCCCCCTCAGTTATCACACCCCATCCCCATACCCCTCAGTTATTTTACATCTCTCACACTTACTTATGTCCTATAATGGTAATATCTAGGTAAGAATTTTTGAATAGCCAAGCAAGCTTTCCTTCTGACAGCTTTTGTTTGTCATACATCAAACTTTAGATGAATGACATTGTTGACATGCACTGAATTGAAGATGAATGAGTAAAATGCTAAATAATGAATTATAATAAGAACAAAGACTGAAGAAATGAAATGCATTTCATTGGTGTGATGTTGATTCATTTCAGCATACCAGATTGTTGATTGATGTGTTTGACAATAATATAATCATTAATGCATCACGATTTTGCGCTTGTGTGGTACAGTTGTGATGTCGTAAATTTATAGTAGAATGCTGTAAAACCTTTTAAATTGGTACATACTTTTTTGACAGTTTTGTTCTTTATTTTATAGTCTGAAACTTTAATTTGTCTTTAAGATATTAATTAAGGGGTAGTAAGTTATTGGAAGGACATTATGGAAGGAGATTTTTATTGAATCTTTGAATTCATGAGGACTAAAATTGGGGGGGGGGGGGGGGGGGGGGGGGGGGGGGGGGGGGGGGGGGGGGGAGTAAATTTGCAAAATTAAATTCTTGCAAACAAAATGCATTCTACAGTATTCATCTACAGGAATATTTTCATGTTGCCCACCAGGATATACTTTGCATTTGCAATGCTAGTTAAAAAAAGATATTTATAATTGGGTGTTGACGTATATAAATCACACATACACAGGCGGGGTTCTTCTTCAGGAAATAAGCAGCACGATTGTGACCACTAATAGGAAATTAGTTGTAAACATACAGATTGCCAACTGTATACTGGAACGTGATGTTAATTTAGTTTGTGGTTGAAAAATGTCAGTTTCTCATGGAAGTCTAATACATAGCTTTACATTTTTACAGGCAATAGAGTTACTGACAAATTGTTATGTCCTCGTTCAAGGGAACACTGTGTCTACTCTTGGCCCATACAGAGGTATTAAAGAGGTATGAAAAATTTCTCAGAGTAACCCCCAACCCCATGTTAGAAAAATACCAAGTTTTCTCTTGGCCCATGCAGAGATATTAAAGAGGTAAGATAAGTCTATCATTGTAACACCTCAGACGCATTAGAGAAATATCAGTCTGCTTTTGGTTCATAAAGAGGTGTTAACCCTTAGCCTGCTGCCTTTGCAACCAGTGCAGACCAAGATCAGCCTGCACATCCGTGCAGTCTGATCATGGTCTGCACTGTTTGCTATTCAGTCAGTAAATTTTCAGTGAAAACCCCTTTGAGTAATAAGTGGTACTGTCCAAATTGAAAGATGGACCAATTCATTATAGAAATATAGCAGGTTAAGGGTTAAAGAACTTAGATATGTCTATAAGTGTTACACCACAGACTCTTGTTGGAGAAATATAAATTAGTGCTATGCCCCAGACTTGTGTTGGTGAAATAAATATTAGTCTTACACCCCAGACTTCTGTTGGAGAAATGTATTTTAGTGTTAAAACCCAGACTCCTGTTGGAGGAATATAAATCTTCTGTTGGCCCATACAGAGATATTCAAGAATCAATGTAAAACCACATCTTACTGATAGAGAAACATTAGTCTTTTCTTGGTCTATCATTGTAACACCTAAGCCTCCTGTTCGAGAAGTACTAAGTTGATTTTTGCTCTTGTACAAGTTTATAATAGTAATAAAAGTTACATATATATTATATATAATATCATTAACATATATATTATTCATTGGACGTGTTTTTAGCATTTTGCTTTATGAACATGATAAACGTCTATGGTACTCTTATGTGATCCATCTGTCTGTTTTGAATGTCTGTATTTTATGTTTCAGGTTAGAAGAATTGTGATAGACACTATGAAAAATGTTCATCCTATTTATAACATTAAAGTAAGTAACTTTTTTTTGTCAGGTTTGTCAGGTTCAAAGGGGCCTCTGTGGCAGAGTGGTTAAGGTCGCTGACTTCAAATCACTTGCCCCTCATCGATGTGGGTTCGAGCCTCACTCGGGGCGTTGAATTTCTTCATGTGAGGAAGCTATCCAGCTAGCTTCCGGAAGGTCCTTGGTTCTACCCAGGTACCTGGAAAGTCGCCATATGACCTATAATTGTGTCGGTGCGGTATTAAACCCAACAAAACAAAACAAAATCATAAGGTTACTGACTTTGCATCACTTTCTCCTCGTTGCTGTGGGTTCAAAATCTTGCTTTGGAAGTAGAATTCTTTCATGTGATGAAGCTAGCCAGGTGGCGTATAGATGGTTGGTGGCTCTAGCCAAGTAACTGTCTTTGGTGAAATAATGCCCTGAGGGACACTTAGTGTCTTCCTCCATCATTGAAATAAGCTGGAAATTGATGTAAAATTGTGTTGTTGTGATCTTAAAGCCAACAAAAAAAGAGGAAAAAAATTGTCAGATTCTCAAAAATGTATTGTTTACTGTTTAAGATGAGTATTAACTGATAAATGAATCTGTATTTTGAAGTTCTTATGTGTGTATACTACAACAGGAATTTTAATAATTGCTTACAAGTTGTATGTTTGTCCCTGCAGACATTGATGATAAAAAGAGAACTAGCAAAAGATCCACAGTTAAAAAATGAAAACTGGGACAGATTTCTACCGAAATTTAAATCCAAGAATATCAGTAAACGAAAACAACCGAAGAAGAAGAGAGACAAGAGAGTATACACACCCTTTCCACCTCCACAACCAGAGAGCAAGGTAATATTTGTATAGATGTAAAAATCTATCATACATACTGTACATTTTTAAAGCACATATTTTTGCTGGGTCAAAATTTTGTGAATATGTTTGCAAGGTTTAATATTCGTGACATTGTTAAAATGGTATCCTATTTAATTTTAATTATACTTATAGTAAATAATCTACTGGAGGATTAATTATCGTGAGATGTAGGGCCTCGCCAGTATAGCGAAAATTAAACCCTTGCGAAAATTTCTGCTTTTACAGTAATTATGAAACAGTAACCTCTTTTCACCAGACAGTTACTGTGTATGTGTAAGGTTTTAGCTGAATGAAGGGCAGAGTTACTGCAAAAACTGTTTAATTTTCCAGTTCAGAGAAACTGACCTTAACCTTCAACGACCATAAACAGCAGGATAACCTGTTTTGTTCACCAATTTATACTGTAATTTCTGAGTAACGTATAAAATACTACTACCTCCACAATCAAGGAGCACTGTACATTAACATGGAGGTTTTAACATGCTGTTTCATGGTTGTATTTAACTTACAGCAACTATAAAAAAACCTCTAGTTTTAGATAATAAAATCTCTAGTCTTGGATTGCCCAAATCACTGTTTTTGTTACATCATAAATATCTTAATTTTAGGTCGCTAAAATCTTTAGTTATAGATTGCCATAATGGCTAGTTTTAGATCGCTAAAACTGCTACTTTTAGATTGCAAGTTTAATGTTCATGCATATAATTTTGAGGGAATAAATAAGGTGTCTTGACGAATGTCTAATCAGTGAAATTTTGTCTTGAGAACATATCACACTGATAAATAATTCAGCATATATACAGTACTCTGTGTGAATTGAGACTGGATCCATGTTATTTTCTAATAATTGCTTGCAGCAACATTAAATTTCCATCAAGTTCTCAGTCTTGTGCACGATATTATAAATTATAAATACTCAGTAAAAAAAGACTTGTATTTCAGAAAATTTGTTTCCACATTTGCCTGTGTCAGGACTACATGTATTTTCATTTCATGATTTGACAGATTCCTTTCAGGAGTTTGTAGTCATGTTTTGCTTAAATTAAGGGTATGTTATAAAAAGATCATTACAACAGTAGCTTGATCTGGGGCGTATTCAGCTTTCAAATTGATGGATTTTACCAGGCTGGATGTTGTAGTGCCTTTTGGCCTTGTGTGATTCAGGTCTTCCAAAATCCACATGAGCAAAATAAAACAACCCGGGTCATGCCATTGTCATGGTAACACAGTTTGATTGACAGTTTTACAATTTATATTTACAAAATTTTATTGTATATCTCATCTAGGTGGACAAGGAGCTTGAAACAGGGGAATATTTCCTCAAGGAGAATGAAAGAAAAGCCAAGAAGACTGCAGAGAAAAGGGTAAGGAATGTTGCATATAATGTAAGAGTGAAAAATATTGTGATACTATTCATGGGAAAGTAATTTTGTTGTTGTACCATTCCATGAAATAGAATTACAGTGAATAAATGGATTTCATATTTCTATTGTCTTTGAAGTTGCAAATACATAAAGTCATGTCCTCACAAATGATTTTACTGTAGTCACAGATAGTACTGTAGTTAAGAGACAAAGTTTGTCATAGACATTCCCAGTAGATGATTTTTTTTGCTGAAAAATGTAGGGTTAACGCACGTTTTTTTGTGTAACAACATCTGCAGAATCCCAAGGGATTGGTTGGTGCACGAGCCCGTAGGGCGAGTGAACCAACATAGCCCGAGGGATTCTGCAGATGTTGTTTCACGAAACAAACGTGTGTTATCGCTATTCTTGCATAAAACACAACTTAAGTGCTGGAAATATCGAAAAAAAACAAGACTATTCAGCTGACATTAGCCGATCGAAGTCGGCCGTTTCAGGTTGTTATGGACACATGTTTTATTTATGCATTTCCAGGGCATACAGAAACAGTGCATATTTTATACATGTCGAACGGACATTCTTGTTGTGGTAATTTCTTTAATATCAAATATATGTAAAATAAGCATGACTCCCCCTTTTTCCGATATATCGGTAGGAACTTTAGCTTTAGAGGCTCGGAATTATGAGAAAAGCGCATACACGGCATCCTGTCTTTACACAATGTGCAGGTGAGGTGCCGACAGAACACAATTCTGCTTGGTTTAAATTAATAGTCTGTCCCTTATGCTTTTAAATGTAAATATTATCGTTTTATAGAAACTGGTATCGATACCTATATTCTTCATGTCGTTAAAAATGAAATCTCTAGGCCTATAACTAGAAAATTATGCTTTGCACCCCACCCCATCGCGATCAAAGTTTGATAAACACAAAAATTTGAATTTTTCCAACATTGATATAATCAACTTAGATTGGATTTATAAACTCAAACATGGCTGGTGAGATCTACAAATAAATTGAAAAATATATAATAAATACCTTCTGTTCATCAAATGTTCATTAACTATGGAAAAATCCTTCAAACTTGACGCTTCGTCATGTTTATGCTTTACATTACACACCATCACTACATCAGTAGACTGCATAGATGTGTAAAGTAGACACAAACATTTTTTAAAAGTTTTAGTGTAAGATTTAAAGTTAGCATGTCAACTTTCTCGACTCAAATTAATTTGGAAAACGAAATTGTATTTTTGCAAATGTTGTTTGCCTATCATTTTCAGGGATCAAATCGCGGCGTGTAAACTTACTTTGAGTCAAATACGCATAATAATACAATAATAAGGAACGTCAATTCAGTCGCGTATCAAGAGAGGTAGCGCTTATTACAAGTTAAAGTAAAGTTAGGTTGAAAAATGATATTTTTAATAAAAATGCAGATGAAAAGATTTCATAAATCTCGGACCTTTCGACTTCGGCTAAATTTGATTCGGGATCCATAATTTGCTTACGTTGGACCCGCAACAGCATATTCAAAACGTTCACCAACAGCGCGTGCTCACGAGAATCTCCTTGTTTGTACACGTTTTTTCCCTGTTTGTGCATGCCCGAAATCGGCAAAAAACAAAGGTTTTATTCAAGAATATTAGTTGATCTACAAAAAGAAAGGAGAAAGTGAAGATCAATTTATATTTTGAATACTGAAGAATTTCTCTTTGTTATTTTGTTTTGTTGACTTCACATCTGCCTGCAGACATTTTAAATTCTGTAAAACCATTGATGTTCTTGGAGGACTAATATTTGTGGATTTCATGGTCAGGTCAATCCTGGAGGCATAATTATGTTCTTAGTGATGATTTGATAAAAATCATTGTGTCTGAAATCATTTGTACACCACCTCTGATTCATGTGTGGAAGTTGGCAGTTACTTGTGGAGACAGGAATGTACTGGTACAGAATACAGGAACAGTCTAGTTAGGTTAACTGCCCGCCATAACATAACTGAAATACTGTTGAAAAACGTCATCAAACCTGAAACAAACAAATACAAGAAGGATAATACATTTGGACATTCATGATCCAACATGAATTTATGCTAACCTCTAGCTAAGAGCATGCCTGAAGAGAAAATACCTTCCAACATGGGCAGAGTTTTCTGTCTTATTTGTTGCAGCTCTCTCCAGCAGCAGCCTCTGTACCACAGTTAGATGTTTCTCAGTGGTGTTCCTGTAGCGATGTTGCATTAACAGAAATGTGTGTAGTAACTTACGATTCTGTTTTTATAGGAGAAAGAGAAAGAGGCTGTAGAGAAACGTAAGAAACAGAGAGCCCAGTCTTTTGTACCACCAGAGGAGAAAACAGTGGTTGCTAAGAAACAGAAAACAGAAGATACATCTGTTGATGTGGAGAGTCTAAAGAAAAAGATTAAAAAGGCACAGGTAAATATGTTCAGTGAATATCTTAATTTACTTATCTGGCATTCTTGACAGGAAAGAAATAAAATTAGTAGAATCTGATCTCTTGGGTCAAAGGTAGTAAAACCAAGTTTGGACACCAGTCTCAGAATGCTTCCATGCTATTGGCTGATTTAGAAAATCTGTTGAGAAACAGCCAACCAGATATTGGAATTGGTAGACTGGTCTCCATACTTGTCTTTATAAACTTAGTTACCTTGGCTTTATTGTGATTTTATGAAGTTATTCAACTCTATAGTGACAGCGTCTTTATTTACATGTAAAAAAACTGCTTTGTAAATCGGGGAACTTAACATACTTGCTCAGTCGAGGTATTTTTGAAAATTTATGGAATATAATAAATGAACAGACTGCTTCATTTAGCACCTTTTATTCATATATGAGAGAAATTTGTTGAAATCTTTTGTACACTAGTGCCTTTTGAATTTGTTTATGACCATCTATAATAGTATATATTATGCAGGAATTGTATTGTTTTGTGATTTCAGAAAAGAAAATCTGCTGGTGGTGATAAAACATGATCCGATATGACAAAGAATTTAAAATTGAGCCGTGTCATGGGAAAACCAACATAGTGGCTTTGCGACCAGCATGGATCCAGACCAGCCTGCGCATCCGCGCAGTCTGGTCAGGATCCATGCTGTTCGCTTTCAAAGCCTACTGGAATTAGAGAAACTGTTGCGGATGCGCAGGCTGGTCTGGATCCATGCTGGTCGCAAACCCACTATGTTGGTTTTCTCATGGCACGGCTCTATTGTTTAAAGTTTTGTGGGATGAAAAGTGTTCATTTGCTATGATGATATGATAGACTCAGCTACAGGGGACACCTTTTGGTGAAAAAAGTCACATGGACCTTTTATTCACCAGTTGAAATCGATGTTTCCTCATAAGAAGCAGAACTTAAGTGTTAGTGTAAAATGGTCATGAGGAATGGTTGTGTCTTTAACCCTTAGCCTGCTGCAGGCGAATTTAACAGCCTTTGCAAACAGCTTGGAACCAGATCAGACGCCGATTAAATCGGCGTCTGATCAGGTTCCAAGCTGTTTGCTACTCTGACAATATTTCTTCCAATTTTGGAGCAAATTGAATGAACTTTACAAATTTAGCAGACGACATTTCCAGCAGACGACAATTTATCTAGCATGCTAAAGGTTAAAGAATTCCAAAATAAGGCAGAAGTACTAAGTTTGGAAATGTTCCTTAATGCATATTCATATAGATCTGCTACATTTGAAAATGTATAGATACAGTGGAAATTTGAGAACAGCTACTTGCCAAATTTTAGTTACTGTAAAAGCACATATATTTTTGCTGGGTCAAAATTTCATGAATTTCAAAGTATGTTCGAGAGAAATTGTAAAAATTGTGTCATACTTTAGTTTGAATTATACTTATGGTGAATATTTTCGTGAGCCTTGCGAATATAGTGAAAATTAAACCGTCACAAAAATTTCTGCTTTTACAGTATTTGGTCTTATCAATATGTCTTCTTAATTAATGTTTTTCGTCTAATTTCACATACTATTACTCTGGATGAGTCAAAGTGAATATGAAGCCTTATCTGTCAGATTCCTTTGTATTTATCTCCCAGTGTGTCAAAGTATAAAAAAAAAAAGGTCATGTGATCAAAGTGGCAGTCCAGTACAAGTATTATCATGACTTTTGAGTAACATTTTCTTGCATGAAATTTGAAAAAAGAAGGTTCTTATTAGACTGATTCTCTGAAAAATGTATATGTCATGCGTATGTGTCATGTCATACATATGTGTATTGTCATACATATGTGTACATGTGTATGAAGCGGTAACAGTATATACCAACTTTCATATGTATATTATTAATGTTTTAACATGTTTCATTGCAAAATTAAATGCACAGTTAATATGTGTTTTCTGTTTTGTTTGTCTTTGATTTTAAGCATAATCCTAGCTATTTTTACTTTGTTCTTTTAAATACAATACCTCTAGTTTTAAGACCAAAACTACAAGACGGACAAAGAGGGATTACTATATAGGTTTCTCTATCAGACATAGGACGAACACACATTATGTATTTCTTGGGAACAAACTCAATACCTGTGACTCTTGATAATCATTTAACTGATTTCCAGTGTTTCACCTGGCACATACATGTGCAACAAATAAACAAGATTTTAATAGTTTGACATCAATACTTTTTTTTTATTCAGGCTATAATAAACCTTGAGGGGGTATATTGGCTGCAGACGGGGGCTTAACCCCTAAATTTTATACAGTCCCAGGGAGACAACTGCTTTCCCTTAATTGTACACTGGACAGTCAGTGACCCAGGTTGGAAACCTCTGTGTCAGTCCCAACAGTTGCACACCCTAATGAAGACAGTTGTAAGCGGGCAGCCTGTATTACATCTGACTCCTGCGGTCCCGGATGTAACCCTGCCCTGGGCCCTCTCCATACATAGAGGTGGAAGGGGGTGCCAATGTTACCCTGGAGTGCATCCCACCATAACACACAAAACTAATACACACAATCAACCTGCATACCTACAAGTAACCCCGTTCTTCGTCTCCCTGGGCTGCCACAGAAAATAATATATTTTCCCTCACTATAAGTTCTTTTACTAAGGGTAAAATAAAAAATACTGTGGACACATGGTATAAATAAAAAACAAGAGATCACAGAGTGATCTTGGCGCCCACCAATGTGCCATTTTTGAGTGTTCCAAATTTCAAGACTTACTGACTAGCTCAAGGTCAAATTTCATTTCCATACACAACACTGTGCATGTGGTCCAAATTCGAAAGCTGTAGCTTGAGAAATGTGAAAGTAGGTCACTAGATCAATCTTAAGGTCAAAGTTTAATTCGGTACACAAAACTATGCAAGTGGTCCAAATTTAAAGTCTGTAGCTACAGAAATGCGAAAGTAGCTCATTAGGTCAATCTTAAGGTCAAAGTTCATTTCGGTACATAAAACTACGCAAGTGGTCCAAATTTGAAGGCTGTAGCTTGAAAAATGTGAAAGTAGGTCACTAGGTCAATGTAAAGGTCAAAGTTTGTTTCGGTACACAAAACCATGCATGTGGTCTAAATTTGAAGCCTGTAGCTACAGAAATGTGAAAGTAGGTCACTAGTTCAATCTTAAGGTCAAAGTTCATTTCGGTACACAAAACTACGCAAGTGGTCCAAATTTGAAGGCTGTAGCTTGAGAAATGTGAAAGTAGGTCACTAGGTCAAAATCAAGGTCAAATTTTATTTTGGAATACAGAACTATGCATGTGGTCCAAATTTGAAGCCTGTACCTTCAAAAATGTGAAAGTAGGTCACTAGGTCAATGTAAAGGTTAAAGTTTGTTTCGGTACATAAAACCATGCATGTGGTCCAAATTTGAAGGCTGTAGCTTGAGAAATGTGAAAGAAGGTCACTGGGTCAAAATCAAGGTCAAATTTCATTTCGGAACACGAAATTATGCATGTGGTCCAAATTTGAAGCCTGTACCTTCAAAAATGTGAAAGTAGGTCACTAGGTCAATGTCAAGGTCAAAATTTATTTCAGTGCACAAAACTATGCATGTGGTCCAAATTTGAAGGTTGTAGCTACAGAAATGTGAAAGTAGGTCACTAGGTCAAAATCAAGGTCAACTCATGTCAAGGTTCATCTTGCCACTCAAAACCATACATGTGGTCCAAATTTGAATGTTGTAGGTTATTGACAAGAAGTTTTTAAAAGCTTTTCCCTATATAAGTCTATATGAAACATGTGACCCCAGGGCGGGGCCATATTTGACCCTAGGGGGATAATTTTAACAAACTTGGTAGAGAACCACCAGGCGATGCTACATTACAATATCAAAGCCCTAGGCTTTGTGGTTTGGACAAGAAGATTTTCAAAGTTTTTCCCTATATAAGTCTATGTAAACCATGTGACCCCGGGGTGGGGCCATATTTGACCCTAGGGGATAGTTTGAACAATCTTAGTAGAAGACCACTAGATGATGTCACATACAAAATATCAAAGCCCTAGGCCCTGTGGTTTTGGACAAGAGGTTTTTCAAAGTTTTTCCCTATATAAGTCTGTATAAACCATGTGACCCCCGGGGCGGGGCCATATTAGACCCCAGGGAAATAATTTCAATCATCTTGGTAGAGGACCACTAGATGATGCTTCATGCCAAATATCAAAGCCCTAGGCTCTGTGGTTTTGGGCAAGAAGATTTTCAAAGTTTTTCCCTATATAAATCTATGTAAATTATAGAAATAAACAAAGGGCCATAACTTACTAAAAATTTGTTGAACCAGTCTGATTTTCAGGGGGACACAACTAGGGTACCAATACATCATTCTGACAAAGTTTGGTCAAAATCCCCCTGGTAGTTTCTGAGGAGATGCGATAACGAGAAATTGTTAACGGAAGGACGGACGGAAGGACGCCGGACCACGGACGCAGAGTGATTTGAATAGCCCACCATCTGATGATGGTGGGCTAAAAAAACTGAGTTACTGTGAAATCATTAATTTTGTCGGCCAGAAATTTCGTGGTTTTGGCCAAAACAGCTGTTTCGTGGGGACGTAAATTTGTGGATTTTCAATTTCATTAACCATAGTAATACTTAAACTATTATAAACTGGTTGCCAGACTTTCATCCGAATGTTTTTTTTTTCAAAATGAATGCATGTCTGCATCTAAAATTACAAGCTGTTGAACTTGTGCATGTGTTATTTCCTACCGAGAAACGTGTAATGTGAATTGGGTGATAATGCATCATACGCAAATCTAGCAATTAATTTATAATATTCAATAGTCCCAAAGTAGTAACAGTTTACTACATGTCAGTAAATATAAACACTGCAGGGCGGGGCCACAAAAAATTAAATAACGGCTGCAGCAATGCGGGTGGCACGTGACGCTACGTCAAACTTCTATTTTTAGAATTTAGACTTTGATAAGCATGTCGTAAACAAACCATGTCTGAATGAAATAGTCTGTTTTATTCTACTTATTCGTTGATGGAGCCTCCATAAACTACACAAATGCTGCATGTTTTTACTGCCACATGCACACAACTACAGACCAGATCGGACAGGTATGGTGCCTTTTTTTTGGTGACACCGAGTACAAGTTAACAGTAACAACTTACATTATCGTGGGCATAATTTGTTCGTTGGGACTTTTGTGGTCAAGCTGAACCACGAAATCCACAAAAATTAATCCCCCATGAATAATAATGATTTCACAGTATATTTCTACTTGGGTTGATTGGTCTTTTCTACAAGTTCCTCACCCGTGTAATCATCTAATATAGGAATTAGAATATAATAAAGTGTTTGTTTTATTATAGTGTCACCCCTACTGAAAGGGCCAGCCAGTTTGGCTTATGAGACACCTTGAACAACATTACTTCCTGATTTCTATTTTTTAATGCCAGGCACCAGGCAGGTATGCAATCGGTAACCATTATTTAACTAGCTGGTGGCTCACCAGTCTCTTCAGTAACAAGACCCGCGTCTGACAGGGCTCGAACCCTCAACCTCCCGATTGTAGAGTATTTTCGTCCATGTATGCTGCAATGGCACAACTCAGAGACAGTATGGCGTTATCTTATTGAAATAATCAAATTTCAAGAGAGGACATGCGGTTTGGTTTGCATTTAAAAATGGAGACTGGTTCAACAGAGTATTGCACTGGAATAAGATTCTCCGATACATTAGAAAAAAACACTCAGAAATCAAACAGTTCCTAAAATTGTCACGTGCAAGACCAACCCTTAGCTCCAAGGTCAATTTCACTCTTGGAGGTAAAAGGTTAACAGGGTCTGTTTTGCGTTTGGTCCATAACTCTGTCATTCATTCAAGTGATTTTTGAAATTATTTCACACAAATGTTCCCCATAATGATATGTTTTGCACACAAGACCCAGACCCCTAGCTTCAAGGTCAAGTTCACACTGGAGATCACAGGTTAATAAGAGCATCATTTTAATTTCTGGTCCATGACTACTATTCATCAAGGAATTTCAAACTTGCTTGGCACAAATGTTCCTAAAAATGAGATGTGCCATGCCCAAGAACCAGACATCTTTTCTCGAAGGTCAAGGTGACACTGAGGTCAAGGATAAGTCCTGTTTTTGTCTGATCACTTATTTCTTTGCATGGATGGATGCGAGACCACTAGCTCAGTTCAGGTCAATGTCACGCTTGGAGATAAAACCTTTTTGGTATTTTTTTGTGTCTAAGAGTGTAACTTTTATGCATGGATGTAATAATCTGGCATAAATATTTACTGTTACAAGAAAATAGGTCAAGTGCAATACCCCTGCCCCTCTCTCAAAGGTCAAGGTAACAGGTACCCAAGTTAACTTTCTCCAGCATTTCTTATGCATTTTCAAAAAGGGTTTTTTTTTGTACTGTTACTATTTATGAATGTCTGAACAATTAAAATAAACCACACAATAAATGTAATCAAAATCTTTATTATAAAATGACAAAAAAACGAAGTATTTAACACTATTTAATGATGTAAGTTGATTTAATACTAATGGAATATACAAAGCTTGTAATATGGATACATTCCTACATACATGATAAAATAAGCTGGTGTAAAGATTTTAACTTTTTTTGTTGCTGAAAGTGTAAGAGCTGCACTGACAACTTTGACAATTTTGATACCATAATTAAGTATACTGTAAAATTATTCATTTTCGTTGTGGACTAATTTCCACAAATTTCATAGCTGAGGTGAATCCTTAAAATTAAATCCCAACAAATTTTTTATTCATGTATGTCAAGGAATCGATATCCCCAAAATAGCCATTCTGGTAAAATCAAAAGAAATTTTGTGCCTGCCATATTAAGTGATTTGGCAGTATTGGATTTACTGTAAAATCATTTTTATTCGCGTAGGATGAATTTTCGCGTATTTCGCGCTAGGACCGATGCGCGAATTTATGACCGTGCTATTATTATTTTTTGATTATATTGTTTCCTTTCTAAAATTGAAAATGCGCGAATTAAAGCCCGCGCGAAACAGTCTGTCTTCACGTTTGCGCAAAATTTCATGCCAGTGAATTTAAATGATTTCACAGTATTGTGTATCTACATCAATATTTTGTACATGTTTCGATACATGTCAGCTGCCTATTTTTGTTCAGATGCCTCCAATCTACATACACACATTTCTCAGCATAAACACACAGTTTCAGTTAAGAAACAATATAACTAAACTTACTGTTTGTAACATTCATTTCAAATACAGATCTTGACAGCATTCTCTCATACTAGAGACCCACTGCTATTTCGTAGCAGTATGTACTGGGTCTTTATCAAATCTTGAATGAATGAAAAATGATCTGACAGTAGAACTAGAATACTGGTAGATTGTATATTGTATTCCAGCTAACATAGCAGACCTTTTGCTAGTTCTGTCTCTGAATTTTGTTACTGACTGTTACATACTTGTTACCTACACTAACAAGTCCAATGCAGGGATAGGGCCTAGGTAGGACCCCTTACGACTGTGTCACATAGTGAGATGAGCATAAAAGTTCAAGCAAACTTCTCAATGGTAGAATCTGAGCACATTACTAGAACTGAATGTGATATAAAACGGCACTGAATGTGATAAAATGTGTTTGATCTCAAACTGTTAGCGCTGAGTGTGATAAAATGTATTTGATATCAAACTTATCGCTGAGTGTGGTAAGATGCATTTTACATCTAACAGTAGCATCGAATGTGATAAGTCGTATTTAATTAATATCAAACTATCGTGTAAATTGAGATATTGAAATTTTTCATAAAAATCTTGAATCTTGAGCTTTACTGCGATAGTTTTCGAAACTCTTTCCCCACTAAATTTCTAAAATGGACTGGTCCATCGTTCAATTTGGGCAGCATCACTTACAATTTAAAGGGTGTTCACTGAAAATTTACTGACTGATAAGCGAACAGTGCAGACCATGATCAGCCTGCACATCCGTGCAGGCTGATCTTGGTCTGCACTGGTCGCAAAGGCAAAATCACTTGCCACAAGCAGGCTAAGGGTTAATGCTTATGCTAACTTACTGTCTTAACATTGCAAGTAAGGGTTTATATGCTTTACTGAAATGATTTATCATCAAAATAAATACATAAATTATCTATAGATATTTACTATTTAACCCTTAGCCTGCTGGCGGCAAGTGATTTTGCCTTTGCAACCAGTGCAGACCAAGATCAGCCTGCACATCCGTGCAGTCTGATCATGGTCTGCACTGTTCGCTGTTCAGTCAGTAAAATTTTAGTAAACACCCCTTCAAATGATAAATGGTACTGCCCATATTGGAAGATGGACCAGTCCATTATAGAAATTTAGCATGGTAAGGGTTAAGTACACCTAAGGTTATATCTAGATTATTTCCTACAAATAGTAATAACTATTAAAAAATAACTATTATGCTAAACATTTCTGGATTCTGGTACTGATGATAAATCCGGACAGATGATATAGTCGAACACCTTGGAAATATTCGACTGCAATCGGTTATTTATAAAATTGAACACACCATCTAATAGTTTCCACTTACAACACCAACTGGTGTAAACAAAAACAAAATTGGTAAATATTCTGTATAAATAAATGACTTACATAAATTTGTATAAAAAATTTTTATCCAAAATTACTGGGGAAGAGGGTGTTTTTTGCGCATGCTCACTGTCGAAACATGAAGACCTGACATTTGTTAACTTTTCATTACTTGATCAGGAATGACTGTTGCAGCATTTTGGGGAAAGTTTCAATATAATAATACCAAGAAAATTTTGTAAATGACAAAGGGTTCGAATTTATCATCAGTCAGCGTTCATAAAGTCCCCTTTTTACATACCCCTTTCAGGCCCTCACTTAGTGTGAGTTTGCTTACTAAATATAAATTTGCATTATGTAAAGTTTTCAGCAAAGGTTAAGCTTTATTTTGATACCGACCATTGATTTCAATTTGCAGAAATAAAAAAGTTACAGGTAAAAAACCTCATTTTCTGTTCGGGTTTATCATCAGTACCAGTAATACAATCATTTGTCTGTACATGAACATTGCAATATTTGCATCTTCAGCCTTCTAACACGTCTCAAACTCCCAAGAAAAACTTGAGCTGGAGAAATCGCTGTACAAGGTCTTCTGATCCCTCTCTGGCAGGATTTGAAATCCATGTTTAGATAAAATGAAGCAGTTTAACCACATTCTAAACTCTTTAACATTATAAATGTCAATTAACATACATACATGAAAATTCTACATACAAACAGCCACATTCAACTACAAGGTCACAATGTCTGCATTGTATTAACCCTTAGCCTGCTAAATTTCTATAATGGACTGGTCCATCTTCCAATTTGGGCAGTACCATTTATCATTGGAAGGGGTGTTTACTAAAAATTTACTGACTGAATAGCGAACAGTGTAGACCATGATCAGACTGCACGGATGTGCAGGCTGATCTTGGTCTGCACTGGTCGCAAAGGCAAAATCACTTGCCACAAGCAGGCTAAGGGTTAATGCTTATGCTAACTTACTGTCTTAACATTGCAAGTAAGGGTTTATATGCTTTACTGAAATGATTTATCATCAAAATAAATACATAAATTATCTATAGATATTTACTATTTAACCCTTAGCCTGCTGGCGGCAAGTGATTTTGCCTTTGCAACCAGTGCAGACCAAGATCAGCCTGCACATCCGTGCAGTCTGATCATGGTCTGCACTGTTCGCTGTTCAGTCAGTAAAATTTTAGTAAACACCCCTTCAAATGATAAATGGTACTGCCCATATTGGAAGATGGACCAGTCCATTATAGAAATTTAGCATGGTAAGGGTTAAGTACACCTAAGGTTATATCTAGATTATTTCCTACAAATAGTAATAACTATTAAAAAATAACTATTATGCTAAACATTTCTGGATTCTGGTACTGATGATAAATCCGGACAGATGATATAGTCGAACACCTTGGAAATATTCGACTGCAATCGGTTATTTATAAAATTGAACACACCATCTAATAGTTTCCACTTACAACACCAACTGGTGTAAACAAAAACAAAATTGGTAAATATTCTGTATAAATAAATGACTTACATAAATTTGTATAAAAAATTTTTATCCAAAATTACTGGGGAAGAGGGTGTTTTTTGCGCATGCTCACTGTCGAAACATGAAGACCTGACATTTGTTAACTTTTCATTACTTGATCAGGAATGACTGTTGCAGCATTTTGGGGAAAGTTTCAATATAATAATACCAAGAAAATTTTGTAAATGACAAAGGGTTCGAATTTATCATCAGTCAGCGTTCATAAAGTCCCCTTTTTACATACCCCTTTCAGGCCCTCACTTAGTGTGAGTTTGCTTACTAAATATAAATTTGCATTATGTAAAGTTTTCAGCAAAGGTTAAGCTTTATTTTGATACCGACCATTGATTTCAATTTGCAGAAATAAAAAAGTTACAGGTAAAAAACCTCATTTTCTGTTCGGGTTTATCATCAGTACCAGTAATACAATCATTTGTCTGTACATGAACATTGCAATATTTGCATCTTCAGCCTTCTAACACGTCTCAAACTCCCAAGAAAAACTTGAGCTGGAGAAATCGCTGTACAAGGTCTTCTGATCCCTCTCTGGCAGGATTTGAAATCCATGTTTAGATAAAATGAAGCAGTTTAACCACATTCTAAACTCTTTAACATTATAAATGTCAATTAACATACATACATGAAAATTCTACATACAAACAGCCACATTCAACTACAAGGTCACAATGTCTGCATTGTATTAACCCTTAGCCTGCTAAATTTCTATAATGGACTGGTCCATCTTCCAATTTGGGCAGTACCATTTATCATTGGAAGGGGTGTTTACTAAAAATTTACTGACTGAATAGCGAACAGTGTAGACCATGATCAGACTGCACGGATGTGCAGGCTGATCTTGGTCTGCACTGGTTGCAAAGGCTGAATCACTTGCCGCCAGCATGCTAAGGGTTAATAGCAAATATCTAATTATCACAATTTTTAGAATAGATAATTTCAAATTTCCTTATAACCAACTGTAAAGAATGTCTCTCTAAGTTTGAGAAGTGTTCACTATAGACAGTGATGTGCCCCTTTTAAAACTACTGGATATGCAAACTAATGGACCAAACACTGTTGAGCTGAAGATAAATCTATATGCATTGCATATGTGCTTTATTTGCTAGTTCCAAATCAAATTTTTGTCATATTTTATTTCATGGTAATATAGATCTAGTACTGTAAATATTTTAACAGATTCTCATGCAGTAAGTAAATTTTACTCGAGAGCTATAACATTTGTACATTTACCAGTCAATGACCCATAGACAGGGTAATAACTTCATTGTTATTATCTTTACTTCTGTTCTTAAGAACACAACAACATTGAAATGCATTGTAACAAGTCTTGAATACAAGCAGCATTCTTTTCATAAGAGTATCCATGTACAAATGCATGTGAATACAAATAATACAATACTTATTCATGAAATGGAAATTATGTGCAAATTACCCTATCTGTATTGTCAGGTTTCACCTCCGTTAAAATATAAAACCAAGACATGCTGACTCTGAATGTAAGCTAGTCATTTGTACAATTCCTTATAATATGTATGTATACGAATTAAACCAATTCGATAGAATCTGTAGGTATAAGTTAATGTACATTATTACGTTAAGACTATGATAATTTACATGAAAAATCTTCTAATAATGGCCCCAAAAAGAAAGTGATTACTCACAAGAACAAATGTTTTTCATAACATATTCTTTAACATAAATACCTATTTAAAAGAAAAAACAAATAATACATCATATACAGTATTGGCAATAAAGCCAATCCCTGCGCACACACATGTCCTGAATAACTTGTTATTCTATTTAGTTATAAGGTACATAATTTTATATCCTAGGTTAAGAGTTGTCAAAAATGGATAAAGAACCACTCAGAGCTGTTTCACTTTCAACCCTTTACATCCTTGTAAGCTCTTTGGCTACAATTTTGATTTCACAAATGTTCTCTTTACAAGAAAAACATATTTTCTGGTATCATATAGCCATTTTGATGAAACCCAGGAAATCTCTGCCAAAGAGATAGAATGATTTCCACTTAATGAAAACTGTTTAGCTGCTTTAAGCATCATGTTACCTGGGCATCAGCTACCTTGATTAAGAAATTAACTATATCCATGAATATCAAATAAACTATATTGTCTTGAATACCAATTAAACTACAATATACATTCAATTAATAAGTCAATGTCACACAGTTTGTTAAAGCAATGTGATGAATCTAATGCTAACAGTGCAAGAAAGAAAATCACAGATAAAAAAGAAATAAAATAAAGAATAATATATAAAATACATTGAAATTCAGATGTAAAAATCTGTAGAAAAAGTCCAAATTGATGGATGGATTTGTTCAGAAGTGATTCACACAAATTGGTAATTATCACGTGGCACATTCAGTGGCATTCTGGGATTGCTGGTTTCCCGCCCTGGGAGATCAAACATGGTGTACCAGTCCATCTTACTTGGGCGGAGAAATCCACAAAATCTCCAACCTAACAGATCTACAAGGTTCTTGCAGACTCCACGACTGAAACAGAAAAACAGTTTTAATGAATTTAGGAGATCAACAAAAAGATGACTAGGATTTGAACAGGCATATTAAGAAATAACACGCAAATTCGATGAACTGGAATCCCCCGCCGAAAGGGTCAGAGTTGAGGAACGGCAAAAAAATATATCCAGCAAAAAGTTAAGAATGTTACCAAGAAGCAAATAATTTCATTAGTCAAAATCAAATTAAAAGAAAATGAATGGTTTGTTTGGGTGGGGCTGGGGGGTGGGGTGAGGATACAACAGTTTACATGTTGATTATAAATATTGATAGAAAATGAAAAATGAAAAAAAAAAAAAAAAAAAAAAAAAAAAATGGGGGGGAGGGGACCAAGGTAAGGTGGTGACCAGGTGTAGGTACACAACATCACATGTTTATAATAAATGTTCATGGAAAAGAATGAAAGAAGTTTAATGAAATTCTTCCAATTGGTTGGTTTGTTATGTACAGATCTGTGGATTTTTAAACAATTAAAGGGCAATAACTATATGGAAAATTGACCGATCGAATAAAAACTTGAAGGGCATCGTCGCAGTATCTTGGTTCATGTCTGTTTCAAGTTTGATGAAATTCTACCTGCTAGTTACTGAGAAATGGCTGCAGATGGACATTTTTCATTAAATCAAGGGCAATTACTCTGACGGAAATTGACCTATCAAAAAAAAAAACTTGACGGGCATCAGCACAGTATCTTGGTTCATGTCTGTTTCAAATTTCATGAAATTCTACCTGTTAGTTACTGAGAAATGGCTGCAGACGGACATTTTTTATTAAATCAAGGGCAATAACTCTGAGGGAAATTGACCAATCAAAAAAAAAAACTTGACGGGCATCATCGCAGTATGTTGGTTCATGTTTATTTCAAGTTTCATGAAATTCTACCAAGTAGTTACTGAGAAATGGCTGCGGATGGACGGACGGACGGACTGACTGACGGATGGACAACGCCATTTCAATACCCCCCTCCCGATTTCATCGGCGGGGGATAATTAATATTCATGAGGGATTAATAAATTAATATTCCTTGATTTTGTGGTTATGTCAATCCATAATATTAAATCCTAATGTACATAGAAATTCCTATTCATCTGTAAAATTTTTGTTTTAAATTCTTATCAGTCCGCTATTTAATTATTGTGAAATCACTAATATTTGCGGCGGACTATTCTAATCGATTCTGTGGTCGTCAATCTGTAAAATTTGATACAAAACAAAAAATCAAAATTTCACTTCATTTAATATCAAAAGTTGAAATCCGCAAATTTATACCCCCACAAACTCCCCCATGTCAAGCAAAACCGTGAAATTTTGTGCCCACACAATTTTAATGATTTAACGGAATAGAAAACACTGATTTACCCTTTGAATGTATGGTAAGAAATTTTTATTGTGTAAAAGATACATACTGGAAAGGATTATCATATTTATGTTTGGTATGATCCTTGAAGCATTGTTTATCCCCTATACCATGCGAGTGACCATGGTGCTCTCCTTGCGGTGCATTGCCCTCAGCCTTACGACGTTTACTCATTTCATCTAGGTAGAAGTATCGCGCCTGGTTCAGTCGCTCATTTGTCGTCATACCCAGCCACATTACCTACAATTTTATATTGTCAATATAGAGGAATCAAAAGCTTTTTAAGTTATATAAAGCACTTTGCATTCATTAAAATTCTATCATGGGGTTTTGCTATATTGTCAAATCTTTTTTCCTGGTGGAACACTGATGTCCGATGTTTACATACAGGTTGTTAAATAGATTCATATTAATCAGTGAAGTATTTGGAAATTGCATAAACAGCTGGAACTATGCACAAGTATTCTGAATCCACAAATAAAAAGTTAGCACAAGTTTGGCGGACAACACTATTTTTCCAGGGCCTCCCCTGGGCCTGATAAAGTTGTAGCCACTTTTTTGACAAAAAGTGCCAAATTGAATCTGAATTGCTGAAATTTTGCCACATTTTAATAAAATTCTTGCCGCCACTTTCAAAAATCTGTAGCCAGTTCTTTGACTTTGTAGCTTTTGGCTACACTGGCAAATGGCAGAGGAGGCCATGTTTTCACACTAATCACTTCATACAATCAGTTAAATGTTAAAGGTTTATCAGTTAATTTTCACGCCTCTATAACAAAAATATTAACTTTTAGCCTGCTGGCAGCCTTTGTGGCCAGTGCAGACCAAAATCAGCCTGCACATCCGTCATGGTCTGCAATGTTCGCTATTAAGTCAGTAAATTTTCAGTGAACACCCCTTTGAATAACAAGTGGTACTGCCCAAATTGAATGAAGGACCTGTCCATTATAGAAATTTAGCAGGGTAAGGGTTAAAAACATTTCATCCCACAACAGTAATCTGTTACAACTTACCTGGTAAAGTTGGCTTAGCAGAAGAGCCCCTACCCACATGAAGTGTAGAAATGAGTTAAGCCCGATCCAGAACACCCATGGTGAGGGCTTCACAAGTTTCCACAGAACTCCTGTAACACCATCGTCATAGAAACTCATCGCTTCACACTTAGCTTGCCAATCTGTAACAATATTTTCCATTTACATACAACAAAATGAGAGATAAACATTTTTTTTCACCAAAATATATGCCCCTTTAATTTGTTATAACTTTCCCCAAAGAGTAAGATTTCAACAGCCGAAATGAATAATTTATACCACAAAGAAATGACTATAAAAGGAAGCTCAAGTTGTTAAGACACAACGGTAACCCAAAGTTTCCTTATATGTTCTGACCATTCTGTATTGATTCCATTCATAATAGTCTCCAGTATTTCTAATAGCATTGCATAATATGTCAGGCATAAAGGGAAAGCACATGTGTAGAACCATAAACTTTATTTTTTACATTTTTACATCAGAATCTATCAATTTTGTTTCAACTTCATCTGCAGATATTCATTTTATCTCGAATTTAGATTATGATACATTTTGTTCTTTTTTTTTAGCTCACCTGTCACAAAGTGACAAGGTGAGCTTTTGTGATCGCGCGGCGTCCGTCGTCCGTCTGTGCGTCCGTGCATGCGTGCGTGCGTCCGTCCGTAAACTTTTGCTTGTGACCACTCTAGAGGTCACATTTTTCATGGGATCTTTATGAAAATTGGTCAGAATGTTCACCTTGATGATATCTAGGTCAAGTTCGAAACTGGGTCACGTGCCATCAAAAACTAGGTCAGTAGGTCTAAAAATAGAAAAACCTTGTGACCTCTCTAGAGACCATATATTTCACAAGATCTTCATGAAAATTGGTCAGAATGTTCACTTTGATGATATCTAGGTCAAGTTCGAAACTGGGTCACGTGGGGTCAAAAACTAGGTCAGTAGGTCTAAAAATAGAAAAACCTTGTGACCTCTCTAGAGGCCATATTTTTCATGAGATCTTCATGAATATTGGTCAGAATGTTCACCTTGATGATATCTAGGTCAAGTTCGAAACTGGGTCACGTGGGATCAAAAACTAGGTCAGCAGGTCTAAAAATAGAAAAACCTTGTGACCTCTCTAGAGGCCATATTTTTCACGAGATCTTCATGAATATTGGTCAGAATTTTCACCTTGATGATATCTAGGTCAAGTTTGAAACTGGGTCACGTGGGGTCAAAAACTAGGTCATTAGGTCTAAAAATAGAAAAACCTTGTGACCTCTCTAGAGGCCATATTTCTCAATGGATCTTCATGAAAATTGGTCAGAATGTTCAGCTTGATGATATCTAGGTCAAGTTCGAAACTGGGTCACGTGGGGGTAAAAACTAGGTCAGTAGAGCTAAAAATAGAAAAACCTTGTGACCTCTCTAGAGGCCATATTTTTCATGAGATCTTCATGAATATTGGTCAGAATGTTCACCTTGATGATATCTAGGTCAAGTTCGATACTGGGTCATGTGGGATCAAAAACTAGGTCAGTAGGTCTAAAAATAGAAAAACCTTGTGACCTCTCTAGAGGCCATATTTCTCAATGGATCTTCATGAAAATTGGTCAGAATGTTCACCTTGATGATATCTAGGTCAAGTTCGAAACTGGGTCACGTGCGGTCAAAAACTAGGTCAGTAGGTCTAAAAATAGAAAAACCTTGTGACCTCTCTAGAGGCCATATTTTTCAATGGATCTTCATGAAAATTGGTCAGAATGTTAACCTTGATGATATCTAGATCAAGTTCGAAACTGAGTCACGTGGGGTTAAAAACTAGGTCAGTAGATCTAAAAATAGAAAAACCTTGTGACCTCTCTAGAGGCCATATTTTTCATGAGATCTTCATGAATATTGGTCAGAAGGTTCATCTTGATGATATCTAGGTCAGGTTTGAAACTGGGTCACGTGGGATCAAAAACTAGGTCAGTAGGTCTAAAAATAGAAAAACCTTGTGACCTCTCTAGAGGCCATATTTCTCTATGGATCTTCATGAAAATAGGTGAGACTGTTCAGCTTGATAATATCTAGGTCAGGTTCGTAACTGGGTCATGTGCCGTCAAAAACTAGGTCGAAAAATAGAAAAACCTTGTGACCTCTCTAGAGGCCATATTTTTCACGAGATCTTCATGAAAATTGGTGAGAATGTTCACCTTGATGATATCTAGGTCAAGTTTAAAAGTGGGTCACGTGCCTTCAAAAACTAGGTCATTAGGTCAAATAATAGAAAAACCTTGTGACCTCTCTAGAGGCCATATTTTTCAATGGATCTTCATGAAAATTGGTCAGAATTTTTTATCTTGATAATATCTATGTCACATGTGCTGAAAAACTAGGTCACTTTGTCAAATAATAGAAATAACGACGTCATACTCAGTTCAACACTGGGTCATGTGGGGATAGGTGAGCGATTCAGGACCATCATGGTCCTCTTGTTTTGCTCAGCTGTGATGAAAGCTTGAAACTCCTTTGAAACTGGTACTGGTGTCATACAAGAAAGCATGGTCATGGCACTAATGCAGACTCGAACCAATGACCTCTTGGTTGAAAAGTCAACACCTTACTCACTAGACCACCATTCCTCTCTTATATTGCAGTCTGAACTATGTAAATTTTCATGATGCAAGTTGGACAAAAACTTAAGAAAGTTTTTACAAATCTTTAAGTCTTTCTTTAATGACAAACTAACAGTAGTAACTTACAACAAATACAGCCGTAGATACACCAGCAAACCAAGATATGTAGAAAGAATAGATACAACACAAAGTACTTGTGAGTATTTGCACCTGAAAACATAAATAGAAATTGCAATTATGAAATACTAACTAAAATACTTGTTTGACTTCTAATGAGATATTCTTACAGAATTGTGCTGTGGTTAAAAATTTGAAAATTCTTTGAACTGAGCTGATCAGACATGTAATAGCCAGCATGTATATAAAACAAATTACTCGCAGATACTGAAACTATGTATTCTGTTGGTTATTAAACGTACCAGTATGTGGTTTGTCACTTCATTACAAATGGCAAGTTTAACAATTAGCCGGCTGGTGGCAAGTCATTTTGCCTGTGCAACCAGTGCAAACCAAGCTCAGCGGCACTGTTCCTTTTTCACTCAGTAAATTTTCAGTGAACACCCCTTTGAAATTATAAATGGTACTGCCCAAGCTGTCCAGTTTAGAAATTTAGCAGGGTTAAGGCTAAATTCTGTTGTTTCTTATCAATTCAAACAATCACAAGTAATTTACATTATATAAACTCAAACTATAGGAATTAACTAGAGAAAAGGCAATGCGGTCTTTACAACTATAATCCGAAGAAAATATTTTTGTTTGTTTCGGGTTAAGCGTTGTTTTTCCGTTGTGTAATGACTGGCAGTTAACCTAACCAATGTTCATGGATTCTCTACCAGTACTAACCCGTTCTCCACAAGTATCAGCCAACTTCTCCACATGAATCAGAGGTGGCAAACAAATGACTTCACACACCATCACTTTTCTCAAGGCGTCATGAAAAACGCATGCCTCACCTGGGAATCAAACTCACGATGCCATGATCTGTAAACCTGCACTTTCCCTAAAAAGCTAAGTAGGCAGACTAAGAAAAGATGACTCTTTAATACATCCACTGAAGAAAGTTGCAGCCAATACTTGCAGATCAACTTACCTACACAATTCTCTACCCAGGGACAGTGATGATCAACTTACCTACACAATTCTCTACCCAGGGACAGTGATGATCAACTTACCTACAAAATTCTCTGCCCATGGACAGTGATGATCAACTTACCTACACAGTTCTCTACCCAGGGACAGTGATGATCAACTTACCTACACAATTCTCTACCCAAGGACAGTGATGATCAAACTTTGCCACACACTTATTACAAACGGAACAATGTTTCGACCTGAGGGGTCGGCGAATTAAACAAGTTGTACAAAACTGGTGTAGATGTAATGACTGTGTCTCTGCCAACTCTAGAATGCCCTGAAAATTTACAAACAGATTACTTTGCATGTGTTTACTAAAACCCAAATGAGACAATAAATTTGATTGGCTGCAAGAAAATACAGCTACAATTTGATAAGTCTAGTCTAAATTCACTGCTAACAAGCATTAGTTTGTGACTTATGATGCCTTACTAATTCTTTTACAACTTATTACATCAATATTGCACTTAACAATGACAGTCCTAACAAGAAGCTTAAAGGTCCAATACTAAGGAAAGTGAACATTTTAATTTCTTTTAAAAAGCACAGAAACTATTTCATTTTATTGGAAAATGAAAGTTGGTATGTAGAAATTCGAAATAAATCAAAGTATATGTACAATTATTTTTCTATGAAGTATGAAGAAAGTTAAAAAGACCTGGGGGGTCATTCTGTCGATTCATTGAAATTTCAACATAATACACATACATTTCTTTGAGTTCCAAAGACCTTCTGTAAATTTTGACCTGCCAATCTTCATTATTTAGTGTCTTGCAGAAGTCTATGCACTGGCTGTGAAAAAAAATGCCAACTCACTTTCCCTTAGTAATGGACCTTTAACAAATAAGTGGCATTTCTTTTCCTAAAAAAAAACAAAAACAGAAAATGTCTAATGACAAGACAGCTTCTGACCAAAGAGGGGCTCAACATTTAAGTTACCAACAATTTTTGCATTTCCCCCAAAGCTCTAGCCTTACCTTTATTTTCTCAGTTCTATCAGCCTTGATGAAACCAGGGTCTGTCTTCCAGGCCTTGTAGAAATTGTAAGTCAGTAAGGCAGTAACAAGCCAGAATATTACTTCTTGTAGTACAGTTGCTTCTACATGTATTCAAGGTTAAGGAAAACAGACAACTCCTTTCAGTAGTCATTGTGTTTTTTAATATACTCATTTTTTTTCTTTTAATGAAATTAACATTTGTAAAACTTAAGAACTTTTCTTGTCAATTAAAAAATTGCTTTTCGATATTTTTGTTGTATTCTGTTGAGACATGTGATATTGACAAACATCGATGCAGTATCGGAGACTGTTTATACATAACAGCTCACAGATGACAGCACTTCCATGTAAGAAACAGAAATTGACTAGAAGGCGTTTTTGTCACAGAAACATATGTCTCCCCACTATGTATACCTTTAGCTCTGGCGGCCATTTTGTGCAGCAGAGCAGAATGTGTTGGAAATATGCATAACTAGGCTTGGTACTGATCACTCCTGTGAAGTTTCGTCGAAATCTGACCAGCAGTTTGACCTGTGAAAGCCGAACAAGATTTTTCTATTTTTAGCTCTGGTGGCCATTTTGTGCAGAGAAGCAGAACGTGTCGGCGATATGCACAACTAGGCTTGGTATTGATCACTCCTGTGAAGTTTCGCCAGCAGTTTGACCTGTGAAAGCCTGAAAAGCTTAATGTGGACAGACGGCGAAGGCAAAAACAATATGATTAATTACGACAGATGTCAAATTGTCACAGAGGCACTTTGCCTTATGCTATGGAATCATAAATAATTTGCCACTCCCCAAAGTCATTCCCAACAAATGAAATCAAACTGGCTCTAAAGAAAGATGACGGTTCAAATTTGACATCCACAAACTGTACTATAAGCACAATTATCAACAGACGAAATTCCAAACTTTTAACCCACAAAGTCAAATAATTTCACAGCAAAGGGATGGCTTCTGGATTGCAGATTTAAAGCTCTCCCGCTATGCTTTCAGACTGATAAATAAAATATAGACAAAGTATATGAAAGGATATAAGGATGAAGATAAAGGATCCAGGTCGTATACATCCACAGTTTTGTCGCTAAATACCAAGCTACAGGCATTATAATCCACAGACGATCATCAAAGAAAAAACTGAAATGAAAATAATGACTGTGATTAAGCGAACAATTTGAACAACCAGCGTCAATCTTTATTCATGTCTAAAACATGTTTTAATGATTCCGACTTTTTTTTATTTCATTGTAAAAAAATTTATGTACTACCAGTACTTCATTTATTTTCAGAAGCACTATTTTAAATATTTTTTAAGACACTATTTGCGTAGAGTTTATTCAACCATCTAATGGTCCAAGACCTTATTCAGAATGTTAAAAGCTGATGTATCTATAACGGTAATGAGCTGGTCACAAGTAAACCATCTTCTGGTGATCTGCAGAACAGATAAAGCTATTTTTCAAACTATCCCAAAAAACAAATAGGGATCCTCTTTATGTGGTAATTAGTAATTGTATAAAGTTTGACAGCTAACTATTATACTTTAGTCAATAATGAAAATGTAGATGGACAAAAAGCAACACCATAACATAATTTATATTTTTTTTCAAACATGGAGGCCATGAACGCTCTGTATAGGTTACCTGACCTACTTCTTACCATCCAATTTGGCCTAGAATTCATTACAGAAAACATTCTGACAATGTTTTATGTAAATCAGGTAGAAAAATGTGACCTTCAGAGTTACCCTACTTTTTCTATGATTTGTGTGACCTAGTTTTTGACCATAGATGGACCATCATCGTCCAGTTTAAATCTTTAACTAGATTTCCTAACGGAAAATATTCTCAAGTTGTTTTAAACAGTTCCAGGAAGAAAATATTCCTTGTTTCTTTGACTGACCTAATGACCTATTTTTTAACCCCAGAAGATCTTGTTTCATACCTGATCTTATTTCCTTATCTGATTTCAAGCAGATCAAGCAGTATAAAATGTTGCCCCAGTTTTTTCTAAGATTTAACATAGTGACCTACTTTTAAGATATACGATCACCCAATTATAAACTTAGCCTGTAAGCAAGCTGGATGACTTACTCACATGAAGAAGTCTAACTCGACCACATCAGTGAGGAGCAAGTGATTCAAATTCAGCAACCTTTACCACTCAGCCATGAAGGCCCTACGGAGGGTTTACTCATCTAGGATTTTATCGAAGCAAGAATTCTGACAAAGATTTAGTAAGATTGGACCAATGCTGTGCCCTCTATAGACTGTTAAAAGTAAAACCATTATTGTCTCAGGACTGAGGATGAGCTAAATCAAGGTATAAATGACTTACTAGCTGCACGTCCTCCAGTACAGGAACAGTATCCCTGCAAACAGTAATTTGATTTCTATAGGCAAGGAACATTCTGGTATGTACCCTACTCCAAACAGTAATACGAATGGGAATATGAACATCATCTTTCTTCGGACTGCCTGAAAATCAAACAAATACAGGTTAGACTATATGTGAAATAATATTTGTGTGTACATGTGTGCATGTGTTTGGGGGTTTGTGGGGGGGGGGGCCTAATTTATGTGGATTATGTGGTTGTGCCAGCCCACAAAACTTAACCCCAGCAAACTAATAAAATTCATACTTATTTTATTTATTTTTAGCATTTAAAATCCATGAATACATGTGACAATAAAATTGCCATTTTGTGACAGTTCTTATATGACAAAAAAAAAACCAAGGTTTATTTAGTAAAACTGCATAGAAAAAAGCATTTACTCTCACCTTATTCGATGTATATTTGATAAGGCAATGTGGCATATCTAAGCCTCTTTCTAGTCGCAATTCACGGATCTTTCTCACCAAGCCTGGATTTTTCTGCTGCACTGCTACATCTAGGGGTGATTCACCCTAAAAATATTATTCAAATGGCATATACATGTAATACATAACACTAATGCCACTCTTGATATTGAAAAAGAAGTGTGATAATGTAATAAACTGTAAGCATGCTGTACAGATACTGTGAAATTGTGAGCTGGTGGGTGGACTGACACTGTAAAACTGTAGACAAGCTATACAGACATTGTGAAACTGTAATCAAGTTGTACAGACATTGTAAAACTGTAAGGAAGCTGTACAGACATTGTGAAACTGTAATCAAGTTGTACAGACATTGTAAAACTGTAGACAAGCTATACAGACATTGTAAAACTGTAAGGAAGCTGTACAGACATTGTGAAACTGTAATCAAGTCGTACAGACATTGTAAAACTGTAAGTAAGCTGTACAGACATTGTGAAACTGTAAGCAAGCTGTACAGACATTGTGAAACTGTAAGCAAGCTGTACAGACATTGTGAAACTGTAAGCAAGCTGTACAGACATTGTGAAACTGTAAGCAAGCTGTACAGACATTGTGAAACTGTAAGCAAGCTGTACAGACATTGTCAAACTGTAAGCAAGCTGTACAGACATTGTCAAACTGTAAGCAAGCTGTACAGACATTGTCAAACTGTAAGCAAGCTGTACAGACATTGTGAAACTGTAAGCAAGCTGTACAGACATTGTGAAACTGTAAGCAAGCTGTACAAACATTGTGAACCTGTAAGCAAGCTGTACAGACATAAAATTGTAAGCAAGTTGTGCAGACATTGTGAAATGATAAGCAAGTTGTGCAGGCATTGTGAAACTGTAAGCAAACTGTACAGACATTGTGAATCTGTAAGCAAGCTGTACAGACATTTTGAAACTGTAAGAAGAATGAACAGACATTGTCAAACTGTAAGCAAGCACAGAAATTGTAAAACTGAAAGCAAGCTGTACAGACATTGTGAAAATGTAAGCAAGCTACACAGACACTGTGAAACAGTAAGCAAGCTGAAGACACTTGAAACAGTAAGCAAGCAGTACAGACATTGTGAAACTGTAAGACAGCTGTGCAGACATTGTGAAATCCTATGTAAGCTGTACGGATATTGTGAAATGTAAGCATGCTATAAAGACTTTGTTAAACACTAAGCAGGCTGTACAGACATTGTAAAACTGTAAGAAATGTGCACAGATACTGTATAACTTTAAGCAAGCTGTATAGACCTTGTGAGACTGTAAGCAAGAGTTATCATGTCAAATGTGCAAATGAACAGTTAAATTAGAAAAACTGGGCCAGTGAAATTTTAGACACATATAATATGCATTAGAAATGTTATCTTTTTAATTAAATCCTACTGTGAAAGAGAAAACCAATGCAATGACAGTGAAACTACATTCTCTCAAGCAAATACATGGTACTCCATGCCTTTTTTTGTTCATTTTCTGTTTACATTGCTCAAAACCCTGTACAACCTGACCAATATGTCTCCAGCCTTTTTCAGTTCATTTTCTATGTTAGGATCGCTCGGAACCACAGACAACCTGAGCAATATTCTCATTTTCCTGTGACCTTACGAGACCAGTGTTTAACTGTATAATGCTTTTATTAAATTGTTTCTTCTCGTGCAAGAATAGGCATACCTTTGCATTTAATGCATCAAGATCAGCCCCTCTGTCGAGCAGAAGTTTGGCCACAACATTATTGCCTGTAACACATGCCCAGTGAAGTGGTGTATTCTGCTGTAACTTATCAGACTTGTTCACTAACGCACCAAATGTCAGCAACAGTCGTGTAGGGTCATACCTGAATTTTAAGTACAATAGTTAATGTACTAAAGTTCTGAACATGCACAAGAAAAATGAAATGTAAGTGGCTTTAACTAGTTATAATTCCTGCGTTGATCTATTGCAAGAAAAAGCAGATTTTCTTTCAAGAGTTACTAAATGAACATCGACATCTTGCTGAATTTTAAGTCAAAAGGAGGCAATAACCCTGGCAAAAATTGGTAGAATGTAACAAAAATTGAGCTTATCTTACATTTTATAATAATGTGCCTGTCTATAAATACCAGATAATGCATTAAATCCATTCTCCTTTTCAGAGTTAAACAGATATTGACATTTTGCAGAACTTCAACCTGAAAAGGGGCCCCAACTCTGACAAAAAAAAAAACAGTGGATAGCAACCAAAGTTGTGGTCGACCTATACCTTTATGAACACTAACCTGTGTACCAAAAATGAGCTCAATCCACCTATAGTTATCACAGATGCATCGAGGTACTGACTCCAGTAGTTGAGGTATAAAAACAGTCCTGTTTTCATAGTACATTTGTATTTCAATCTAGAATTAGGTGAAGAAATGGAAAAAAATTACATTCTCAGGCTATTCACTACATTAAAATAAAGATAAAAGGTTTACCCAAACACTCTGTACGCGGCCCACATGAGTGCTGTCATCCCATTCTTGTCTAACATATCTACATCTTGTCCCTTGGCTATCAGGTATGCTACGATTGATGTATGACCAAACTGTGCTGCCAGATGGATACAACTACACCCTAAAAATGACCAATTATGGTTTGTACTTATTAAGAATTTTGAAAGGGAAGTATTCTAAAACTTTATTTTCAATTAAAAGATTTTATTCATTTAAATTCCTACTTGTTTTCCAGGCCAACATTAAGGTGGATAATAACAAATTCTCTGATTATGCTTGAACTGCAAAGTAGGAAGTTTGTTAGATATTTTCCCCCTTGGTCCACCAAGAGGTAAGTTTTCACAATGTCTGATGCAAATAGTGTCAGTAACAGAAATAAATCATTTCTAATTTTCTGCTGCGTTTTTCACACTCACATAATTTAAGTTGTGGTGAACTTTTTTGGCATTTAATGGCGGAAGACTCAAAATGCCTATCTGGCCACTGTTTTTACAAATAGGCTAGCATCTAGGCAGAATCATCTGCCAGTAAGTCAGTTGGATGGTTTCCCATTCTGAAGAATGCTATACCAAAACCAAGGTTTCAAACCCAGTGGCAAGGGAAAAGTGATAAAAAGTAAATGAACGTTACCATTCAACCACTGAATAAAAGTGACTGGTACTCCGAAAAGAATGCTTACTTAGGAATCAGCGCTGCTGACTGGAACTGATAAGAAATGAATTAATTAAACATCATATGAGACGTGCCATGAGAAAACCAACATTAAGGGTTTGTGACCAGCATGGATCCAGACCAGCCTGCGCATCGGCGCAGTCTGGTCAGGATCCATGCTGTTCGCTTTCAAAGCCTATTGGAATTGGAGAAACTGTTAGCGAACAGCATGGATCCTGACCAGACTGCGCGCACAAACCCACTATGTTGGTTTTCTCATGGCACGGCTCATATACTAACCTTCACCGTCTCTAAGTGATGGGTCTGCTCCATACGACAACAGCAGAACTACCATAGGTAAGTGCCCCTGCCTGTAAATTAATTCAAATTACATTATAGTACGATTCTGTAAAATGTTTCTTTTTGACATAGCATTTTGTGGTTTTGGCTAAAATTTGTAATCTGCTGAGAATGAACTTGAGAAATTCAAGGAAATTACATAATTGAGCCGCGCCATGAGATAGTGGGTTTGCGACCAGCATGGATCCAGACCAGCCTGCGCATCCGCGCAGTCTGATCAGGATCCATGCTGGTCGCTTTTAAAGCCTATTGGAACTGGAGAAACTGTTGGCGAACAGCATGGATCCTGACCAGACTGCGCGGATGCGCAGGCTGGTCTGGATCCATGCTGGTCGCAAACCCAATATGTTGGTTTTCTCATGGCACGGCTCATTTGTCCACTGGGTTCTAAATTTGTAGATTGATATTACCTGGAAATCCATGATAAAACTCTCCCTTTTATTTTTTTTGGGGGGGAGGGGGGGGGGGGGGGTGGGGAGGTGAACAAAAAAGCATAACTTGATTTTTAAAAATAACAACATTATTTATTTTGCAATACCTTGTTGCCCAGTGTAGAGGTGTTGAGTTCAAGTCACCACCAAATCTATCAACTATTGCACCCTTCGATATGTAATACCTGTAAAAACAGCAATTATCTACATAGTAACAAAGTACACAAGGGAGAAAAAAGTAAACAAGAGCTCGTTGAACACGAAATGCCCCCCTTGATATATTTAGAAATTGCACAAGGAACAGAAATTATATGCTCACTGTAAACAAAAGTTCTACCATTCTGGTTTAATCTGACCTTGACCTTTAACCTATTAACCTAGCAAGAGATTACAAAGTGATCTTGGTGCCATCCACTGAACCATTTTTGAACGTTCCAAATTTCAAGACTAGCTCAAGGTCAAAATCAAAGTCAAATTTCATTTCGGTACAAAATAATGTGAATGTGGTCCAAATTTGAAAGCTGTGGCTTGAGAAATGTGAAAGTAGGTCATTAGATCAATATCAAGGTCAAAGTTCATTTCGGTAGGCAGAAATATGCATGTGCTTCAAATTTGGAGGCTGTAGCTTGAGAAATGTGAAAGTAGGTAGTAGGTAAAAATCAATGTCAAATTTCAATTCAGAACACAAAAATATGCATGCGGTCCAAATCTGAAGTCTGTACAATCAGAAATGTGAAAGTAGGTCACTAGGTCAATCTCAAGATCAAAGTTCATTTCAGTACACAAAACTATGCATGTGGAGCAAATTTGAAGTCTGTACCTACAAAAATGTGAAAGTAGGTCACAAGGTCAATGTCAAGGTCAAAATTTTTTCGGTACACAAAACTATGCATGTGGTCCAAATTTGAAGGCTGTAGCTTGAGGAATGTGAAAGTAGGTCACTAGGTCAAAATCAAGGTCAAATTTCATTTCAGAACACAAAACTATGCATGTGATCCAAATTTGAAGCCTGTACCTTCAAAAATGTGAAAGTAGGTCACTAGGTCAATGTCAAGGTAAAAAAATTTTTTCGGTGCACAAAACTATGCATGTGGTCCAAATTTGAAGGCTGTAGCTACAGAAATGTGAAAGTAGGTCACTAGGTCAAAATCAAGGTCAACTCATGTCAAGGTTCATCTTGCCACTCAAAACCATACATGTGGTCAGAATTTAAATGTTGTAGGTATTGACAAGAAGATTTTAAAAGCTTTTCCCTATATAAGTCTATATGAACTATGTGACCCCCAGCGCGGGGCCATATTTGACCCTAGGGGGATAATTTGAACAAACTTGGCAGAGAATCACTAGATGATGCTACATTACAAATATCAAAGCCCTAGTCTTTGTGATTTGGACAAGAAGATTTTCAAAGTTTTTCCCTATATAAGACTATGTAAACCGTGTGACCCCCGGGGCGGGGCCATATTTGACCCTAGGGGGATAATTTGAAAAATCTTAGTAGAAGACCACTAGATGATGTCACATAAAAACAAGAGCTGTCACAGGAGACAGCACGCTCGACTATTTCGATGTTGGATAGTGAAACTGGGCACATCTGAGGAAACTAGAGCTGTCACTGGAGTGTTTAATGACTCCAATTGTGGATGAAGATATTACACAATAGCCTGAGTCTATGTCAAAAATATCAACTTAAAGTAATAAGAGAGGTAAAAATAAAATCTATCAAAACACTATATAAGTATATCCTAAGCAAAAAGGGGCATAATTCATTAAATATTGGTGCCAGAGTTATGTACCTTGTGTCATATGGTGTGGGTGATGATGTTGAACAACTATTTTAAGTTTGAATCAAATCCATTCAGTAATAACAGAGACAGAGTGAAAGTGCATCAAAACTTTAACCTAAAATTCTAAGTAAAAAGGGGAATAATTCATGAAAAATTGTGCCAGAGTTATGCATCTTGTGTCATATGATGTGGGTGATGATGCTGAACAACTATTTTAAGTTTGAATCAAATCCATTCAGTAATAACGGAAGTAGAGTAAAAGTGCACCAAAACTTTAACCTGAAATTCTAAGTAAAAAGGGGGAATTATTCATAAACAAGAGGGCCAAGATGGCCCTAGGTCGCTCACCTAAGAAACACTCCATAACAGTGTAAAACATGTTTGACCTAGTGATTTCAAGGAAACAAATATTCTGACCAATTTTCATTAAGATTGGACCAAAAAAATGGTCTCTTGTGATAAAACAAGCATTTTCTTAGATATGACCTAGTTTTTGACCCTAGATGACCCATGTTCAAACTCGACCTAGATTTTATCAAGGCAATCATTCTGACCAAAATTCATGAAGAACAACTGAAAAATACAGCCTCTATCACAAACAGAAGTTTTTTCTTTGATTTGACCAAGTGACCTAGTTTTTGACCTCAGATGACCCATATTCAAATTCGACCTAGATTTCATTAAGGCAATCAACCTGACCAAATTTCATAAAAATCAATTGAAAAAAAACAGTCTCTATCGCATACACAAGATTTTTCTTTAATTTGACCTAGTGACCTAGTTTTTGACCTCAGATAACCCAATTTCAAAATCGACCTAGATTTCATCAAGACAATCATTCTGACCAAATTTCATACAGATCAATTGAAAAATACATCCTCTATTGCATACACAATGTTTTTCTTCGATTTGACCTAGTGACCTAGTTTTTGACCCGAGATGACCCATTTTCGAACACGGCCTAGATTTTATCAAGGTTATCATTCTGGCTAAATTTCATGAAGATCAGTTGAAAAATACAGCCTCTACTGCATACACAAGGTCTTTCTTTGATTTGACCTAGTGACCTAGTTTTTGACCCCAGATGACCTATTTTCGAACTTGGTCTAAATTTCATCAAGGTAATCATTCTGACCAAAATTCATGAAGATCAATTGAAAAATACAGCCTCTATCGCATACACAAGGTTTTTACGTGATATGACCTAGTGACCTAGTTTTTGACCTCAGATGACCCATTTTCGAACTCGGCCTAGATTTCATCAAGGTAATCATTCTGACCAAAATTCATGAAGATCAATTGAAAAATACCGCCTCTATCGCATACACAAGGTTTTTCTTTGACTTGACCTAGTGACCTAGTTTTTGACCCGAGATGACCCATTTTCGAACTCGGCCTAGATTTCATCAAGGAAATCATCTTGACTAAAATTCATGAAGATCAACTGAAAAATACAGCCTCTATCGCATACACAAGGTTTTTCTTTGATTTGACCTAGTGACCTAGTTTTTGATCCGAGATGACCCATTTTCGAACTCGGCCTAGATTTCATCAAGGTTATCATTCTGACCAATATTCATGAAGAAGAATTGAAAAATACAGCCTCTATCGCATACACAAGGTTTTTCTTTGATTTGACCTAGTGACCTAGTTTTTGACCCGAGATGACCCATTTTCGAACTCGGCCTAGATTTCATCAAGGTTATCATTCTGACCAATATTCATGAAGATTAATTGAAAAATACAGCCTCTATCGCATACACAAGGTTTTTCTTTGATTTGACCTAGTGACCTAGTTTTTGACCCGAGATGACCCATTTTCGAACTCGGCCTAGATTTCATCAAAGTTATCATTCTGACCAATATTCATGAAGATTAAATGAAAAATACAGCCTCTATCGCATACACAAGGTTTTTCTTTGATTTGACCTAGTGACCTAGTTTTCGACCCGAGATGACCCATTTTCGAACTCGGCCTAGATTTCATCAAGGTTATCATTCTGACCAATATTCATGAAGATAAATTGAAAAATACAGCCTCTATTGCATACACAAGCTAAATATTGACAGATGACAGATGACAGACGACGGACGCCGGACATCGAGCGATCAGAAAAACTCACCTGAGCATTGCTCAGGTGAGCTAAAAAATGGTGCCAGAGTTATGCACCTTGTGTCATATGATGTGGGTGATGATGTTGAACAATTGTTTAAGTTTGAATCAGATCCATTCAGTAATAACAGAGATAGAGTGTAAGTGCATAAAACTTTAACCTTAAATTCTAAGTAAAAAGGGGAATAATTCATGAAATATTGGTGCCAGAATTATGGCCCTTATGTCAGATGATGTGGATGATGATGAGGAATAAGTATTTCAAGTTTGAATCAAATCCATCAAGTAATTACAGAGATAAGTTGAAAAAAGAGAAAGTGCACAAAAACTTTAACCAAGGTGGTGACGCGGAAAGACGCCGACGCCGACGTCGTATAGTCGAGCTAAAATCAAAGCCCTAGGCCCTGTGGTTTTGGACAAGAGGTTTTTCAAAGTTTTTCCCTATATAAATCTATATAAACCATGTGACCCCCAGGGCGGGGCCATATTAGACCCCAGGGAAATAATTTGAATCATCTTGGTAGAGGACCACTAGATGATGCTTCATACCAAATATCAAAGCCCTAGGCTCTGTGGTTTTGGACAAGAAGATCAGAAACCATTAACTGTTCCTGGCCAATGTGACCTTGACCTTTGACCTCAAAATCAATAGAGGTCATCTGCTGATCATGACCAATCTAACTATCAATTTTCCTGAAACTAGGCCCAAGCATTCTTGAGTTACAGTACAGAAACCATTTTACTGTTTCTGGTCACTATGACCTTGACCTTTGACACACTGACCTCAAAATCAATAGAAGTCATCTCCTGGTCATGACCAACCTCCCTATCAATATTTGTGACCCTAGGCCTATGCGTTCTTGAGTTATCATCCGGAAACCGTTTAACTGTTCAGGGTCACTGTGACCTTGACCTTTGACCTAATGACCTCAAAATCAATAGGGGTCATCTGCTGATCATGACCAACCTCCCTATCAGCTTTCATGATCCTAGGCCCAAGCGTTCTTGAGTTATCATCCGGAAACTGTTTTACTATTCAGGGTCACAGTGACCTTGACCTTTGACATACAGACCTCAAAATCAATAGGGGTCATCTGCTGGTGATGATCAACCTCCCTATTAACTTTCATCATCCTAGGCCCAAGCGTTCTTGAGTTAATATCCGGAAACGGACTGGTCTACATTCCGACCGACAAACCGACATCTGCAAAACAATATACCCCACCTTCTTCGAAGGGGGGCATAATAAAAATACATAATGACAAATTGTCCAATGAAGTATTTTTCAACCATCAAACATTAATTATCTTGACCATGGTAAAAGTGAGTAATTACTGAAAAAGTGGACAGTAGCAATTTTAAGGTGTTCTTCTTACCTTTCAGGTCAGCAATTGCACACCCACATTGTCAAGGTAGGAAACCATATGAGCCGTGCCATGAGAAAACCAACATAGTGGCTTTGCGACCAGCATGGATCCAGACCAGCCTGCGCATCCGCGCAGTCTGGTCAGGATCCATGCTGTTCGCTAACAGTTTCTCCAATTCCAATAGGCTTTAAAAGCGAACAGCATGGAGCCTGACCAGACTGCGCGGATGCGCAGGCTGGTCTGGATCCATGCTGGTCGCAAACCCACTATGTTGATTTTCTCATGGCACGGCTCATATAATCTTAAAACTGTGCAAGTAAAATGTGAGAAACATTCTTTCTATAATTATTTTAAGGATTTTAAATGTTTATCCGCAATTTTATAAACCTTTAAAGATATAAACTAAAAGAAGGAATTTGAGGGAAAAATCAAATATTGTATCTTACTTTACAATTTCTACCCGATTGTTGATAGCTGCCCAGTGAAGAAGACTGACATTTTCCTTGTCCATCAGATTGACATCATAGCCACTCTCCACCAGCTCCTGTATCCGCTCAAATACTCCATACTGAGTAGCTCTAACAATATCAAAATTCTTGAAATCCTCTGGACCAGGCTGGTGTATAGCATTGTCTGACGGAACAGGTGACAATGTCTCTGCAACTTCACCCTAAACAACATAGGTCAGGAAATATGGTGTAAACAGTTAAAGACAAAACTTGTAAAGATTAAAACAATGGTGAAATCATTCAATTTCATGGGCATATTAACCTTTAGCCTGCTGGCGGCAAGTTATTCTGCCTTTGCGACCAGTGCAGACCAAGATCAGCCTGCACATCCGTGCAGTCTGATCATGGTCTGCACTGTTCGCTATTCAGTTAGTAAATTTTCAGTGAACTCTCCTTCAAATGATAAATGGTATTGCCCAAACTGAATGATGGGCTAGTCTATTTTAGAAATTTAGCAGTATAAAGGTTAAAACTTTTTGGACCTGAACCTCTCCCTAATCAGTAAGGTTTTAGTAATATATTATATATTATAAATTAATGTTCTTTTTCTTTAAATCTATTATTTTGAAAATCATTTATAAGAAAATGAACAATATTTATATGGGTACATGGTATCAAAAAAATAAGTAAATAAATAAAGATGGGTACATTTTGACTTCCAATAAAAAATCATGGGTACATTTTGACTTTCATAAGTGGGTACATTTTGACTTCTTATTTTTGGGTACATTTTGGTTTGGGTACCTTTTGACTAGCCTTTATACTCATTTGGCTTATCGGGATGACTTCTTTTATGATCTGATATTTTATAGTTGTCATCCCTCTAAGCCTTATCCGTATCTACATTTTACTGTTAGGAAAACAAAGATATTAAAACATCCAAAAAGTCAAAACATACTGATCAGACTTACTTGCTCTAATAAATCAAATATTAATATTCATGTAGAAACTTCAAATGAGTTGAATATAACACGTAATTTTAAATAAGAGACTTTATCTTCGAAAATATTATTTGACAGGTGCGAGGAGATAGCTACCCTGACACCGGTTTCAATACACAGCAGACTGCCGATGACACTAAATTTCAGAAACAAAACAAAATAAAAACAAAAAAATTTTTGAATATAATAATAAAAAAAAAAAAAAAAAAAATATTTCTGAATTTAGTAGAAGACTCAGACTTGAAGAATTTTTTGCTCCTACACCTGATGATGGTGATGATAGTGTTGATTCCAAATCTTCTGAAAAGAATTACCCCCAAAAAGAGGACATATAAAGAATCAACATTTACCCCGCCAGCAGGATGTGATACATCATTAGATTTTTACACTGATGCGATTACACATGAACTGTTAAAAACTAATAAAAGGTATTATTTTCATTCAAATATTTCACAAGATGGACAAACTGCACTGAAGTCATTAGCACAGGATGATAACATTGTTATCAAAAAAGCAGATAAAAGCTCTACTATTGTTATAATGAACCGAAGTGACTATAGTGCCGAGGTCCACAGACAATTAAACAATGAATTGTACTATAAAAAGCTAGATTATAATCCAGTGCAAAACTTGCAACAAGAAATTCTTAATACTTTGAATTCAATAGATTGTAATGATGAAGAACTATTAAGAGTGCCATACAATGTAAGAACTCCACAATTTTATGTTTTTCCCAAAATTCACAAAGAACATAATAATGAATTGCCATTAGGTTTTCCGGGCAGACCTATTGTATCAGGTTGTAACTCAATAACTGAAAATATTTCTGCATATCTTGATGGAATTTTAAAACCTCACATGGAAAATTTACCTTCTTACATTAGGGACTCTGCAGACTTTATTACTAAACTCAAAGCAGTCCCGAAGTTAAAGGACAATGCTTTTTCAGTAACTCTTGATGTAAGTTCACTTTACAGCAATATTCCTCATGCAGATGGTATTGACGCTTGTAAATTTTTCTTGCAGCAGAATGGTAATACCAAAAGCAAGCTTTCTATTGAATCTATTTGTGACTTGATAAATTTGGTTTTAACAAAAAATTATTTTCAGTTTGATGGAGAAAACTTTCTGCAAATTCATGGTACTGCTATGGGTACGAAAATGGCTCCAAGTTATGCTTCAGTTTTTATGGGCAAGCTTGAATCAGATTTTTTACAAACTTGTCAATATAAACCTCTCATATGGTTTAGATTTTTGGATGATGTTTTCTTTATCTGGGAGCACAGTTTTGATAAGCTTTAGTCGTTCATAGAAAATTTAAATACATGTAGTTATCATCCGAGCATAAAGTTTACCAGTAGCATCTCTAGGGAAACAGTAACCTTTTTGGATGTTGAGATATATAAGAATGATGGCAGTATTATTTGTACAAAAGTTCACGAAAAACAAACTAATAGCCACCAGTATGTAGAATTTTCTTCTTCTCATCCTATGTCTTGTAAAAGGAGTATTCCACTAAGCCAGGCAAAGCGTTACAGACGTCTTACCTCAGATGATAATTATTTTGTACAGGAACTGGAGAAATTAAAAACTTTTTTTATCAAAAGAAATGATCCCATGTCGATGAATGATGTGTTTTGATAAAATAAAGTCAATGTCTATGGATGATGCACTAATTAGTAGTAAAACAGATGGCACTTCTAATAACATAATTCCTTTTGTATGTATAGTTTGTACATACAATCCATCTCTACCTAACATTGGGGAGGTTTTGAATAAGTACTGGAATTTATTACAACTTTCTAATAGGCAGAGTGTTCAGTACCTTTCTAAATTCAAGCCTATTGTTGCTTACAAGAGACCTACTAGTTTAAATGATATTCTGGTTCATTCTTCTTTTACAAGACCAAGTAGGTATTGTCAAATTTTTAAATGTAATAGAGCTCGCTGCTCACATTGTTCAACTATAAATGAATCTAAAATTTTTACATCTTCTGCAACTTTGAAAAACTACAGAATTAGAAAGAGTCTTTCATGTAGTTCCAAAAATGTAATTTATGTTATCACATGTAAAAGGTGTAATTTTCAATATGTTGGACAGACCAACCAGATGTGCTCTAAACGCATGAATAGTCATCGTTTTGATATAAACCATTATCCCTAATCTTTAACTAATGTTTCTGAACATTTTAATTCCAACCTTCACACAATTGATGACTTTTCATTCATGCCCATAGAACACATAAATGGTGATTGGAAACATCTTCTGAGGGAGACTTACTGGATGCATGAGTTAGACACAGTTTATCCAAATGGAATGAACTCAAAATATTTGTTCTAATAATTAATTTAAGATTTTTAATCTTTATGTTTTACATTTCTTACATTTTTCTCTGTATAATTTGTCAATTCTATAGACTACTTTTGATATATAAAATACAGTAATAAGCATTATAAATGTTCAAGTTTTTTCCAGACTTTTAACATCCTTTTTGCTATCTGCATTTTCTCTAGAAATAATGTATCTTATAAGATCCTTTACATTGTGCATTTCTGTATTATATGTATAATGTTTTTGAATGTTAAATTGAAAGCCGAAACTAGTTGGAAATAAATTAAAAACCAGTTTGAAGTTGTTCTTCCATTTTCAATTGTATTAGAAACAAAACACAAAATATACATTCATAAAATATCAGCCAGGCAAGTGTATGTTTTAATGTCAACATAAATTCATTATCAGAGATGTAATCATTACAAATACTTTATGCATGTACCAGAAAATGTTCCCAATGGATTTCATTGGGGATTTCCTAACAGAAATATGCAGAATAAGTTTGGACGTGCCGGGACAGTGAAGTCAAAAGTTATCACGCTGTCCCAAAACGTCCTATTATTTGGATTACATTTTGACCTGCACCGCTTGTGTCTGTGACAATGCACACCAGTTAATCATTTAATTATCTTATTAAACGAAGGCTTCAGAAGTTGCCGCAACAGTTCATTAATATCGTACATTCTTGCACACCGGACTGGCGCTTCCGGTGATTTTACCCATGCCGGCAAAACCCATCTGGCACCCCCTTGCCGGATGACTCAGGTGCTGTTAAGGACAACTAGCAATTCATGCACTGAATATGTAACATACGAAAAATATCAGGTACCTTGATAGTTTCTCTCCATTCCTTATATTTCTCGATTCAAAATACGTTATTTTACGTTTAAAACATACCGTTAAACTACTAACAATAAAACTAAAGAGGAACTTTGTTATTGTGCATCACTGAAACTTCATGACGTCACTTCTGCTTAGTTACGAGCATTAATTTCCCACGCTTTGTGTACATACTCTATTACAATTAAGAAAGAGTGCATTTCTATTTGCTTTATTTGTTTTATTTTTTGTAAAATACGGTATGCAAAAAAATCTGTCAGAATAAAAAGCTTATGTATACGATTAGCTAAAAAAAATCAGCTCAGAGATGTTTATATGCTGTTACGGATCTCTGAGCTGCAACGTTCTGAAACCTTACCAGGAATCGTGCCAGAAGTCTGTCACGCTATAATTTCATCAAATGAAATGCAATGGACTCATCTTTTACTTTAAAATATTTCTAATTCATTTTTCTTTTGATCTGGCATGAAATAATCCATGCAACATAACAGGAGAGATCGCTGTGACGTCGCGCATTAACACCTGTTTATCTAGTGGTTGGCAAAATAAATGTTTTTACATCGTTTGTGTATGGGATCGAAATTTTTAATTTTTAATAACTTTTTCGCTCATTTATGGATTTTAAAAAGTTCAAGAAGTTTTGAAATGCTTATGATTTTCATATTTTCTCATTTAAATATCTTTTTAAATTGAATAACCATCTTAAATGACATATAATTTTAATAGTGGCATAGCGATGCTCCAAACTTTTAGAAAAAACACTGTAAGTTAAGCGTTCATAATAAATCCACTTTATTTCGAAATGATAATTAAAAGTAATCAATAAATTGCTTGTTTTATATCCTTTCCATTGATCAAAAAATTATTGATATCATTTGTGTTTTAAGAAAGTTTAAGCTGTTAGAAAAAACATCATTGTTTACAAAAAAAAATGGACGCTCGGCGTCTGCCCACCAGATATTGTCTTATCAGTTCTAAAAATAGAAAATACAAGGGATTTGCATACAAACACGATCTCTCCTATTTGAACACAAGTTCTACACACAAGTTTCAAATTGGTACCCCTGTCTGCAATATTTTGTCTGCCATTGCAGTTGTCACCTGAACAGGGTACTCTTCATTTCGAAAATGGTTATGTTTATGATTAAATTAAATTCATAAATAAAAATTTTGATCTTGATTTTCAAAAATAACCATGTGGTCTGAACTGTTGCATGATGTCCAGGGGTCAAATTTAGCAACATTTTCTACTAGCTGAAAGTAGCTAGTGCCCTTTTTGTTCACTAGCTAAAATGAAAAGATACCAGCTAATGTTAAACAATAATATTAAATTACTTTATTAATATTTTACTGGCCAAAACCTACTGATTAATCTCTGTAAGTAGCCAGTCACAAAAAAAATCTATTAGCTTAAAATAGCTAGTGCCATTTTTATCCACTTACAAGCTAAAGACAAATCCTTCCATGTTAACTTGATCCAAGCTGCAATCATGCATTATATCAGAGTTTTGTTGAACAATGAAATATCATTTATAAACATAAATGATAACATTCATTTCATGCAGAAAAATGTATACCTGCAGAACAAACTTTATTCAAGCTTTAAAGACCTTTGTTTGGTATATTATTGACTAGCTGAAATTAGCTAATACATTCCAAGCCCACTAGCTATTCTCAAATTCCACTAGCATTTAGCTTGTATGCTTGTCTAAATTTGAACACTGATGTCATCAGTTTCTCACGAGAGACTGTGCGAGATGTTGCGCTTTGATACTGGTTATATAACCAGATGGGGTTCTGCCATAACTGAATGGACGCGACCATCAGAAAATAAAAACAACGTCAGTTAAGTTATGGTTGCCAGAACTGGTATATGCCTCTTTCTTGTTATTCCAAGCCTTCTCATTGATCCGAGCCTTTGGAAAATTTGCACTTGCAGCTATTTCCTGTTTCTAAATTTTATGTATGTTGTGGCAAATCATATGACAGTTAAACAAAAATAAAAAGAAAATAGTATTACTTGCATTAAAATAGAAATATACACAACAGAAAATTTTGGCACAAAATTTTCTTATCTAAAATCACTGGGGTAATATATTACCTTCTTACAGAAAACAGAAACCACTTATTTTAAAACTTTTTTGTCCGCAAACACAATAATATAATTATATATCTGTTCTTAATTTTAAAAAAGACCTTTTTAAAAAAACGCCTTATTTTTTCAGAGCTAGTACAAATGATCGCAAGTGTCGGTTCAGCGAGAAAGAATCTGGCTGTTTCAGAGCGTTAGGGTCATCATGTGAAAGGCTGAATTATTCATTTACAACAATCCTTAGAATTTTTCTTCATGGGGATTTTTTAAGTTTTATATGTTGGAGTATCAAACTATAGCAAAAACTCTTTTGAAACTTAAAACTGTTACTGACCTGCACTGAAATACCAGTTAAGGGGCTCGGAATAACAAGAAACGGGCATGCAAGAAAAAATATCAATCATGTGTTTACGAATCAGCCACATGCGCATGGGCGGTAACTCGGCTAGCCTCGTTACCTCCCAATGCGCAGGTGCCCTTGGGACAGAAATTTCTATCTGATTCTTAAACACATGACAGCTATTATTAGTAATTCATAACTGGATCACTACAAATTATGCAAAATTTCAAAATATCCTGTATCCTTGATCAGTTTATTCATTTTATCACAAATAATGGCAATAAATTAAATCTGAAAGTGGCACATAACTGCAGAACAAAATAGTAGGCTTCATCTTTAGTTGCGATTCCTGCCAAAGAATACTTACACCTTCTAAGAGCGGCTGAATTGGATTGCAATTTGGATCTTTTTCTTCCATTTTCCTGTCAGTTCAATTACCATATCACGGACAAGAATATGTTAGGGGAAGCTGCCCACAGTAATCCGATAATTAGTTTGTCTAATTCCTGTTTCATTCCGTTTTGTACCGTTTATCTATTTGGTGGTATTAAATCGCGATTAAATAGAAAAAGCACACAGGAATATTGTTTTGTTACTGTAAGATAAGATAAGATAAGATAAGATAATATTTATTTAACGTCGGTTATATATAAAAGTTACAACATAAGCTAGAAGCTTGTATCCGACATAAACATATTATCCGACAGACAAACAAACAAACAAACTGTAAATAAAAGCATCAAGACATATTAAAAAGTTCTTCAAATTAAAAACTAAGTATCAAACCTAAAAATTTAGTTGAAAGACATATATATTACATTGTAGTGATAGAGGTAAGCACATAAATTACTTAAGAAATTAATTCCTAAAAGATACTTATATAAACAGTGAAAAATGAAGACAGATTTTATACAAAAGCTAAGACCTGTGTAGTATCTGCTGGTCAAAAGGAAACTAAAAATACATCTTTAAAATTTAGTCAGGACTTGCGAACAAATACATAAACAGATTTAGGTTAAGTGATCAGCAGCTACCATTCAGGATGAAAATAAGACATGATATAGTATTGTTTAAAACAAACAGAAAAACATATATCACACATGCAAAGTGGCTAAAACTAAAAAACTAGGACAAATTGCTAAAGCATGCAACTAAGACAAACTAAACATAAGTAAGATTCAAATGCAATCAAGGCAAACTAAAACATAAATAAGATACAATGCAGCCAAGATAAACTAAACATAAATGATATAATGCAGCCAAGACAAACCAAACATAAATAAGATGAAACAAAATCAAAAGCAGCAGAATCAAAATAAGGAGGGATGCATAGCAGGGTTAAAGCAAAAGAAAGAATACTAAGCATTTTGGGTATAATTCAAGCACACATAGAACAAGCACACTTGTGATCACTCCAAGTCCGGATCAGTCGCTTGAATTCCATGTAATCTGTAGTACATCTAACTTCGTTCGGAAGACTGTTCCAGACTTGTGTGGCCTCAAAGCGAAAACTCTTCTTACCATATATGGTTGTGCTTACTGTTGGTACCTCAAGAGTGTTTGTATATCTGAAATTATAATTTGATGATCTTACTGAAACAAGTTCTTGAATATATAAAGGAGAAATTTTATTTAAACTCTTAAAAACCTCCAAAGCAATGAGTCGAAGTCTAACTATGTGAAGGGTTGGCATATCAACTTTACGTAATAGAGAATCATAACTAGATGTATAATCATTAAAAACAATTTTCAGCGCCCTATGTTGAAGTTTTTCTAACCTATTTGTACTTTCTTTACTACAAAAATGCCAAACTAACGGACAGTAATTAAAATTTGATCTGATGAAACATTTGTAAATTAAAATTTTAGTATCTTCTTTTAAGAAACGGCTTAACCTTGCTAAAACATTTATTTGTCTTGCCGCCTTATTGCAGACATTTGAAAGATGAACTTTAAAATTTAACAGCGAGTCAATTTCAACTCCAAGCAGTTTTACATGGGATTCACAGGGTATATTTGTGTCTGATACTTGAAAACTTTTAATATTATCAGATGTATTTCTTCCAATGCATATTGCCTGGAACTTATCCGGGTTGGCCTGCATAAGATTGTTTTCAAACCAGTTTATCATCTTAATGCTGTCTTCTTGAAGAGTGGTTTTAAGCACATTAATATCGTTATGATTAAAAGAAAGCGTATTGTCATCTGCATAATTGTAAATAGAAGACTTTTTGATAAAATAAAAGATATCATTGATAAAAATATTGAGGATCAGAGGACCTAGGATTGACCCTTGAGGAACACCTTTATTTATAGCTTGCCAGTCACTATAGAAATCACCCAGTCTAACTTGTTGTTTTCGGTTGGATAGGTAATCCAGCATAAGATTTGCTGACTGTTCAGTTAAACCATAAGCTTTAAGTTTTAAAACAATTAAATCATGAGGGAGGCAGTCGAATGCCTTGGACAGGTCCATGAGTATAGTAGCTACATACTCATGCCTGTCCAGGGCACTCTTCCAGTCCTCAATCAGACGTAAAAGGGTTGTTTGACATCCATATTTAGCTCTAAAGGCTGATAGAAATTTATGAAATACTTTTTCAAAATGGGTATTTAGTTGTAAACTAATTGACTGTTCAAAAATTTTAGATAGAGTTGGAAGTATGCTAACAGGTCTATAATTTTTCTTCTGAAAGGGATCATCTTTTTTATATATTGGGGTGACCTGTGCCATTTTGAGCTGATCAGGGAAATTAGAGGTTTCAATACATTTATTAACTACAGTTGTAATAGGGCCTGCCAGTACCTTTGTATGTATATTATAAAGGGTATATGCCGAGTATCAGATCACTATAATGTTGATCATTACTGCAGCCACCAATAGATGCAGAGGTAAAAGTAGATTTCCCTACTTTGTACAGCACATTACTACATAATTACGAGGGGTAAGTGCCAGAATGTGCTATGTACCATATTTTACGTTTTTCACTTTTTTGCATTTTCTGGTAGAGTTTTTCAAGCTGCACATTTTGCACCAGTTTGCGTCATTATATCATATTTCTTTCCTAAGTTATTTAACTGGGATCAAACCAGTCATTGCAGAATCTCTGTTAATAAGTTATGCCAAAAACAGTTTTCATTACATAGCATGTTATCAAAGTAAGTTTATCTTATTTGAAATGAACCAAAACAATCTATATACTAACAGGAAGGTCTAATACGTATCAGTTGTTCCAGATGCTAATAGCTGCTTTTGGCAGACTGCATTTTAAGGCTTTGGGAGGATTTTTCAAAATCCATAACATGATATGTAAAGATAGCACGTTTTAGCAGAGCAGTTTTCTACATATTATGCATTAACCCAACTGAGCCAGAAAAAGTCATGTAAAGATAGGACCTAAATCTTACTGATATTTTACAGTAGTGCAACAGCCATATTGTGCTATTGTATGATAGAAGATTCTGGTTGAAGGCCCGGTAGTAAGATTGTCATTTGCATGTCAAGAAGCAGACATTCCACGATAGGTTTATTTGGCCGTGTTAACTTTTACTGTTTTTTTCAATAATTAGGTGATGAAAACGGACTATCAAGTTTAGAGTGTGTGGCAGATATTGTATTTTGCACTGGAATGTTGAACATTCATCCTGTTTGAATGTTTTAGAAAAAAGAGTTGAAGTTATTACAAGTGAAGTAGACTTACTACTGTCAGCAAATGATCTTGGAAGAGGTAAAATCAAACCTTATTAATTGTAACTGCTTTTTATAAGCTAGTTGGAAACATATTGGCAAAGATCCTTCACATTTTTGACACTCTTGAAGAAAGAATGGAAAAGTATATTGCCTTTGCGTTAAACTGGCATTATTCAGATTATGACGGAATAACTGTAGCTTGATTACGTGTCAGTGGCAGACCTTTTCCCATTAGTACTGGCTAATTACACAAAGCGCAATGTTATATTCTACACAAATAATGTTGAAGAGCCAATCAGCACAATGAAACCAACCAAAAGTGATTTACTTGCCACTGCAGATAAAAGTAAGTGTAACTTCTATACATCTTTTCTGGAATTTTGGATCAGTTTGAAAGATACCTTTAAAATCCAGATTCTAAAATATACTTTGTCTCGCCGTTACAAGATGAACAATTTGACTAACAGAAACAACAAATATACACCTACCACCAATGATAAATCAACACCACAGAAAAGAGCTACATCAAGAAAAAAGCAGTTTTTATAATGCTTGAGGAGTTCCATACTAGAAAAGGAAAAGCAATACCAGAAACATGGAATCAATGTGAAAAAAAATTACAGGCTGTCAGGTGCAGAGTATAAATCAGTAGATGGAAAGCCAAACACCACAAGTTGAGCCATTAGGCTGTAACAACTGCAGACAAAATGTGACACAAAAGTTACATCAGAACAAAGGGAACAATTCTTTAAATCAGTTTGGCCATTGACAAATTATGATAGACAAAAAGATGTTTGTCAATTGTAGAAGAGACAGACACTAAAACATATCAAGGCCAAATCAAACTGAAAACAGGTGTCAAGAAGAATTTCTTTCGAAATTGAAAATAAAGGTATTCATCTGCAAGACGGTTTTTTTTTAAAGAAAACTTCAATAGGTAAGGCATAACTATATTGATCATACGTTGAAGAACAAAAAGGACGAACATTTTACAGGAAATGCTTCGAGAGGAAAACAAACCCTTATAACGTAATTTCTCCAAGTAGAGCAGATGCAGCGAAAAAGCATACTGAATCTTTCCCACCCATAAGTTCACATTATGTACGAGAAGGGAAAAGGAGACAGTTCCTTGATTTGCATCTCACACTGCCAAAAATGTATGACCTCTATCTGGAGAAGTAAAACAATTAAAACAAAACCAGTTTTATTGGAAGGATACAGATTAATGTTGTACCTAAGAAGGACCAGTGCAACAGATGTAATCAGTTTTACATGGCACAGCAATAATGAATTATGATTTATGAACAAAATAATGCTTTTGACAAACCTAAGCAAAGAAAGAACCAAAACCAAAATGGCAAGCTTAATTAAGTTTGCATTAAGGTCGCAGCAAGATTGCAGTTGCGATCTTAACAAGCATGCAGCAAGATTGCGATTGGAACTATCGCAACCATAATTTAAGCTTGCGCAAAGTAATTTGCGCGCTTCCTGCAACCTATTTAAGATCTTGCAAGCTTTTAAGGTTGCGCATGCTTGCGATTGGAACCCTGGCGATCTTAATTGCGACCTTGCAAGTTTACACAATCAAAATAAGATTGTAAGCTTGCGCAATCTTGCAAACTCGCACAATCATAACAAGATTGTAAGCTTGGGCAAACTTGCAAGCTTACACACACATATATCAGTGTACTGAAAAACAATTGCGAGTCCCGTGCAACCTTGTTAAACATAACAAGGTTGCGCAAGCTTGCAAACTTAACTGTCTTTCCAAACATTGTTTAGGTTTATGAGACAGTTTTAATAAGTTTAGGGTGTAAACATTTAATTATAAACAATTTTATAAAACAATATTTGTAGTGATCAGTAGATATTAAGACTCAACAATCAGGGACAATAGTTTTTAAAACAACATATTTTGACCTAAAACGTTTAATATTTGGTTTTATATATAGCCTCCCTTTTATATGTACCAGTGAACTAAAAGAGTTTTAAAAGGTTATAGGTAATGAATTTGAAAAACTGAAAATGTTTCCCTCCAGGAGACAACAAGCAAATACTGTTGCCAATTAAGTATCATTCAAAGCTACCTATTTCTGCCGCAAAGAAAAAGTATCTATCGCAACTAAACTATGCAAGAGTGGTAATATTCTTGAATATTTCCATGTATTACACGGCTTTAATTAACAGTAAAGACAGTACCAGAGATTGTTTACCAGAACCAAATGCTGTTCAAGATTCAAGCAATGACTCCAATAGTAACTTAACACTACGAGTCAGATAAATTTACCACTACATTTTAAATGTGACTGGCAATGTTGTTCCCAAGACTTAGCTCTCTCCTTTCCCTTGCATTTACGCTACTTTTTGCATCCCATCCCCTTTACTTTTAGTAAGTTTTCGTGGCTCCTCTTTATTTTGACAGCCGAATCCCTAGACGGTACTTGATTGTTTTTTCCTACTTGTGTGGGTGTGTTTATAAGCTTGTGAGTCTATAACGGTGCCCTACTGTTTTCTTATGTGTTGCTTGTTCATTTTTCTATGTTATTCAGTTGATCGTCGTTGTGTGTTTGTCTTTGGTACATGAGTGTCTGCGCTACTGTGGTTTAAGTTGCAGTGCGACTGTTTTTAAAGAACATGGCATTCCCTCGTATATTTGTCCTTGTTCAACTTCCCCCCTTCGAATTCCTCCCCTACCCCCGACCCAATTTCGCCCTTTACCGTTTCCTTCCCTTTTATCAATATTTAGTTTATATTAATATGTACTTGTTGGATGTTTGAAGCAACCCGTCTGAAATATTTTTCCATTACAGCTTCTTTTTGTTGTGGGCCTACTATGTAAATGCGTGGCTCTGGGGCTGCGTTTTTGGTGCTCTGTGCTTCCAAGAAATCTACCCTTGCCTATTATCTTTTTAGTGTGTGACAATAATGATAGTTACATAGATTACAGTCATAAACATGTGTATCAAACTTTATATCTCTATTAATGCAGTGTTTATATTTTATAACATTACATTAATGTATTATGAAAAACATAAACACATAAACTAAAACGTTGTAGATGATTCTTAATACATGATAAGACAGTCTAATAAGAGCTAAATGGAGCTATATACGTATAGGCTATTTGTGACTTGAAAAGTCTTAAGCCAAGACAAAGAACGCATCATGCCATAGGAATCTATGTTTTTATAGAATGTATTTGTATGCCAAAAAACTTACATTTATGTCAACTTTGCATATGCTAGAAGATTCTATTGCATTCTATTGCTTTATAGAATGTTTTCGACACTTACAAAAACTATGACATGCAACATCTTCACCAGCTACCAATTTATAGCATGTTCTGGCTCAGTATTGTTTCGAAAGTTTTAACAGAATTGTACATGCCAAAACCAGATATCTTTCAATGGAATGTTTTAGTTATTCTGATATTTGCAAATAAATGGCCTTTTAGTTGTGCCAAAACAATTTTTTTGGATTTGACCTAATTTACTAAAGATATCAACAAAATACATATATCATGTATTAAATAATGATAAAGTAAATAAAACCATAGTTTTGATATCTCAAAATACCCTACTATTAAAAAAACGCTCTCCTGTAAAATTTTTTAAAAAATGCACATAGCAGGTTCTGGCACTTACCCCTCGATTTAATAAATGACCTCTTATGTCGGTCAAAAGCTATACATAGCTTATGTTTATAATGTTATTTTATCTACTGACAATCAATAAATATTGACTTGACTTGACTTGAAGGATGTAGTTGTTTTCTAACGTTTGGAATTTTTTCATACTCTGTGACCTTGAAGAACATTAGTTTCCAAGACAAACACGAAAAGAAAAAACACATGCCACCGAACTCGTTTTAATTCTATAGGGCATTTTCTTCACCCACTGTTTAAGCATTTCTGAAATTTTGTAAAATTGAAAAAATGGTGGTACTTTATAAAACATATAATATCCCATTTAATGTTATAGGGATTTTGTGTCTTACAGGTTAATATGAATACAAGGTGATGTCAGTATTATATAAGCATAAATGTCACTAACAAATCTCTTTCATTTTTACATGTTGACATAATTACCTCACCCAATTTATTTTCAATGAAAAAAAATGTATTTAGATCTAAATAAATTCTGACGATAAGATCTTAAAAACATTTTGCAGCTGTAATGACACATGAAAATGCTTTAAAGGGAAAGGTTTGTTTTGATGTTAATTCCAGCTGCTGGAATTTCTTTAATCATTTAAAGAAGTGAAAGAATTTTCAAAATCGACTTTAAAATGAGAAAGTTATGAGCATTTAAATACTTGATCAAAATGCTGGGCATTTTCTTTCCATGGCAACAAAAAAAACAAAATGGCGGATTTATTAAATTTCTAGACACATACTTGAACTGTAAATACTTATTTCTGTAAAATAATTTCTCTATTTTTTTCCCAGTATAATGAAAGAATTTACCATGTTTTACATCTTACACACAAGAAATATATAAAATTAATCTATTTAAAAGGTTATTTGCTAAATAAAGAATTCAGCAGTGTGTAAATGACGTCATAAACACACAAAATGGCTGCCTCCATGATTAGCAATTTTCTTATATTTCAAACTGCCATATCTCTTTCAATAGTGGTCCAATTTCAAAAATTCTCTCAGCGTTATGAAAGGCTTGATGATGGCTTTCATCAGTAATAAACTTATTGTCATGCTTTTCTTGTCCTTTAAAATGGAAAGAAAAAAAGTTGGGTCACCATGCATCTAATAGATTTATTAAGAAAAAACTGTCAAAAACTGGTGAATTTGAAATGTTTTGTTCTTTGTTGTTTAATATATATATATATTCTAGATAAAATTAAGTGCTATCTTGAAATTTTTTTATTTCAATTATAGCTTATCATTTTATGTGTCAGTCAGGAAGATATCAAAACCAAACCTGATCTAGTTTCATAGATATTTGAAATTACCTACCCCTACCCCATTAGAAAACTTACGTCAATTTTAGGCAAATGCCAGCCAAAAATAAGGATAATATTCTTTTCGCAAAAAGCAGAAGCTATTTGGTTAACTGGTACATTATTAGCCATATTTTAATCATTAGGCATTAATTTTTGGCAAATTTTTTTATTAGAAAGCAATATTCGAAGAAACATTTTTCAAAATGGCGGATATCCAGAAAAAAAAAACGCTCGTACATCCTTAAATAATAAACTAACTTTTCTAATTCAAAGGCCATTTGCAAAGGAGAATGCTACTTTTTACACATGCAATTTTGATAAAGCTGTTATTAGTTTTATCATACTATCTGATCATGTGACGAAGTCTGTGAAGCTTTTTCCTTTTTCTTGAACAACATTAGAATCTATGTGTTATGTTTGGGAATGCAATTTCACAACAAGTTATTGATATTCCCATTGGAACAAAGTATGCACCCCATGTTGCAGATTTCTTTTATATTGTTTTGAAAGAGACGGCAAATGTTACTCCAGTTACGCAGACAAACATTATAATTGCATTTAACAATAAATCAAGCTATATGGGCAATATATTTAATATGGATAATCCGAAATTTGCTCAGTTTGTGGATATTATTTATCCCCGGTTAAATAGAAATAACAATTCAGATACTACTGCCTCAGTTTTAGATTTACATCTTTCTGTTTATAACAACATTACACATACCAACATTTATGAAAAGAAGAATGATATTAATATCATTATTTGTAAATTTGTGTAAGGATGTACCCAGGCAACATCTTATTGGATATATTTCTCAGTTAATTTCAGTTTGCCAGAGTGGTCATCTTACAACTGAAATTCTTCACCAAGACCACTTTTATATAAATTGCGTAAATATTTTGCTAAATTTTATTGTTGTAATAAGATTTGGCTTTAAAATTGATAGAGTCTATTAATTTAAAGACAGTTCTGTGGAAATGTATATCAAAACCCAACTTTTATCGGGATGTTGCTAACAAACTTGTGAGATTTTGATGCCACAGGGTGAGTCAGTCCGGGGTTCGAACCCGTGACCCCTCACGCACAGAGCGAGTGTTCTACCGACTGAGCTAACCGGCTGCCTAACACATCTTCCCTAACGTGACAAAGTCCGTACAGTGACATACATCCCCACAAATACATAATATTGCAAGCATCTTTTGACTGACCAAGCAAGCATGCCACAGCCCCACGTTGGGCGCCAAATGTCACAGGGTAAGAAAAATGTGCTGTCAGTCCGGGTCTCGAACCCGGGACCCCTCGCTTACAGTGCGAGTGCTCTACCGACTGAGCTAACCGGCTGCTTGACACATCTTCTTCCCTAAAGTGACCAAGTCCGTACCGTGACACTGAGTAATGGTAACTGTACTCCTGTATTTGGTAAAGTTATAATATGTTTATCAAAAGAGATTATAATTAATTAACAACTGTTTTGAGACACGCTGTATGTTAAGTGTTCAACCTTTTTACTTTTGGACGCTATGGTTTACTTTTAAATTGTGCCTGACGGAACAGGCGAATGCCTCTATGATAGTCAGTTCTTTTCGAAGATGTTATATAAATCTCACTTGGACTGAACTGTTTTGATATCCGCCTTCGGGCATATATTCCGTCGGGCCCTTACGGGTGTTTCTCTTTATGCTCTTTCGTTTTCAAAGGAATTGAATACATGCGTTTTGAGTTCTTAAGGTTTGCATTTGATATGATTTTATTTCGTTTTGCATGCAATGCCTTCTGTTGCCATTTCGAGTATTAGGATTCATCTGATGGGTATAATTTTTATTTCCATTGTGTAGAGATAATACCTAAAATTTTTAATTATCAACAAAAAAAAAAAAAAAACAACAAAAAAAAACAACAAAAAACAAAAAAAAAGCATTGATTGCTTAGATTAAACGTTTAAAATAAATACCTTTATATATTCAATAGTTGCAGACCAGTCCCCTCTTCTGTTTTCCAGGTTTATTATCCTAACGTTAAGGCTCTAATAAGAAACTGTGTTGTTAAGATAGTTTTTATTAGGTCTTGTACACAATTCAATGTCCTGGTTCCTTTCCACTATTTATATTCTTCTTCTTCTTCTTCTTCTTCTTCTTCTTCGTAGTTACTATACACTCCTTTACTTTGAAGATTATGTGTAGTAATGATTAAAATTTATGGCATATTACATAGTGACATAACAATTGTGTACATGTAAAAAGCAATATAAGTGTCCAAATTTACACGATTTGAACTTTGTATATTGGTTTCTATTTAGAGATTAAGAGCAGAGATTGGAGCAAGCACAGTGACAATAGCTTTGAAAGAGTAAACTCTGGCTGCTGTGTCTGCGACAAGGGGGAGGGGGCGTGGGGGGTGGGGGCTGGGCAACATGTTCCATTGACACTACACTAGAATGAAATTTGTAGGATCTTTGGATGCACCAATGTGTCTCAAGCTGTATATGTTACCATGTCTAGGCCTTGGTCTTGAATCAGCGGGTATTAATAAATTGTTTCGGATATATAGCAAGAACATTAATAAGTGAGATCTAGTTCTTCTTGTCTCTATTATAAATGTTGGTGGCCAATTTAAATTAGTTAACATATCAGAAACAGAACTTGTATTATGATAGCAATTAATAATTGACAAATCTAGCAGCCCTTCTCCGTACTTTTCAATTGGATTGATTATAATATATGATTCTGTTAAATTTTTTAACACTGTTTCCAAGTAATACGGCCAGCAGTTAAATGTATTGAATGTAGAAAATAGCGCCAAACAATTAAGACTTAATCACATGTATAAAATATTTTATGAAAATGTCCATCTTATCTTAGTGCCAATTTTGTATGTAGTAATGAAGTTTGAACACACAGCACTAGATCTAGTGCATTTATTTTTGTTCTTTCTGAAAATAATTCTGTCATTAAACAGTCATTCTTTTATACTGATATCAAGGATTGGAATGCTTTACCAGATAGTACTACGTAATATAACTGTTACTGAAGGAGTATCTTTGATCTAGCATTCAGTCTGTGATAGAAGTTTGTGTGCATTCTCTTTAAGTGAAGTGAATACTTTTACATGATCCCTTTTTCAAACCGTCTGTGGGTTTGTTTTGGGGAGGCTGCATTTTGAGAACGTGGCATTCCCTGTTGTTATCTATAATAATTCATGTACGGTATGGTACGGGAAGTGTTTTTTCTTTTGGCGTAAGAAAGTAATGGTGTGAAAATCACAACCGAACATGGACACCGGTTTGCACAAAGAGATAAAAAAAATAAACAAAAAATAAGAAAGGCAGGCATGTGCAAATCTGAATGAGGTTGCAGTATCCGTTTTTATTTATTTTAAATCAAAGAATACTGTGTAAATTAATTGTCTGAAACTATTCCGTCAGTGATCTTCATGAAAATCTTGAAGATTTGTCAAAGCACGAGTCGGACCTGGGATGAAGAAATTTGACCAGACAGATAAAAAAACCTGTTTGCATCCTAAATCAACCCAAAAATGAAAAATATGTGGTGAAATAAGACCCCCTTTCAACGATATATAACATCTCGGGGTTTGTTTTTTTTTTTTAGTAAACTGAGGACGATAATCGGTGTCTTCCCCTAGAGGCTAGAAAAAAGGCCAAAAAAAAAGGCAGTGGCTAGAGAACCGGAATGAATAAACTTTACAACCCTTTAAACATATTATAATATGGAGAGGGGGAACTGTCACCCTTATATAACATTGTGGGGGGAATTGTCTGGGAGTGAATTGTCTTGGGGGGGAATTGTCTTGAGGGGGAATCATCTTGGGGGGGAATAGTCTGACAACCAACCGGAATTGGTTCCCTAGACAGCGAAGTTATTTATCTGGAACAAGTTCTCCAGCCAAAATACCGTGCATAGGCTACAGAACTGGAATTTTATTTCTATGCATAATGCTGCCGAAATCCTGCTTTGTTTCTTGGCAAGAATCACACATACCGTATTTTCCCGTATTAACGCCCCTGGGGGCGTTACATTTTCCAAAGAGGGGGCGTTTATTTGAGGTAAAAAAATAAAAAATGAAAATTTTTACAAAACTTAAAAACATTGTTCAAACTAGCTGTAAAGTGTTTCTGTGTTGTTTAATCCCCCTAAACGTAATTATTTGGCATCCAATTTAATGCAGTTTGTCTTTTATGCATTTAAATACGGTACCTCGTGTATTCCATGTCTGGCTTTTTGACACGCTCGCGACACTACACATTGCGTCATGACCCAAACAGCTGTGTACTCCGATAACATTTTCCTTAGTACATGCAGGTAGCTAATAGCACAATACACAATGTCAATGGTTTGACACGCTGCTGTGCCTGCTTTTAAATCAAAAGTTCTTAAAACTGCCGAAGAAAAGGGTATATCGTAAACACATTGCTTCAAGTTTGTTTAAAGTCGGCAGGAAGCGTGTGGGCGAGTGTTGTAAAAACAAATCAAAAATGTATTTACTGTTTAATTTTCTGTTACGTACCGTACTTAGTACAAATGTTTTGGCTTTACAGTACATGGACTGTTTAAAAGTGTGTTTAATTTTTAATACATTGGACTTTTGTACTGTAAATTACTGATTATGTAGACTTATAAAAATGAGGTAGGTGATTTTTTCCCGTTCTTGTTGACTTTTTTTCCCCTCCAAAATGGGTGGGGGCGTTAATTAGAGGGGGGGCCTTAATTCGGGAAAATACGGTATTATTAATATTATCTTAATTAATTTTTCAAGTTTATTTCGCCTTGCTCGAATGAGGACAATTTCCGCATTCATTCGTACTAATTTATTTTATCATTCCAATATGGCGGACAGTATGTGGTGAGTTCACTTTTGGAGACACGGTAAAAACAGATAAATGAAAGGGCATGGCTTGCTGAAATGGTAAAGTTAATTAAGATAATAACAAGCATGATACATACCAAAAGAAACAAAGTGAATTTCTGCAGCATCATGCATACAGCATAGAAATAAAATTCCGGTTCCCTAGTCTATGCACTTTAGCCAGATGAATAAGTTCGCTGTCTAGGGAACTGATTCCGGTTCTCTAGCCACTGCCTAGAAAAAAAGTCCCACAAAAATGAATTTCACCCCTCAACAATTGATATTTTGGTGTTAAAAATATTTTAATGCTGTAATTCCACTTTATGGTTTGCATTTTATTTGTTCTAAAGTGTCTGATACCAGCCTGCGTTCATGTGCCCATACAATCCATCAATGGTTGGCTTATTTGTACAGATTTATAACGGCAGCACCCTATTTTACGATGCACATCTAGGCCTAGAATCAATGTTTCATGGTATTAACAACTTCATTGAATTTTTCTCATATCTGGAATGAATCTAAAAGCAGATGGCATAATTTTAGCTCTATCTACTTTATGTTCTTGTGAGATTTTCGCGAGAACTGTGAAAGCAAATCAAATTATCAAAAAAACCAAGTTTTTTTCCTCACCATTTTGGGACATGACCCATACCTGTGGGATTGGGAATTTTTGCCAAAATTGGAAAAGAATACAAATTTCAATATCCATGTTAAAGCAATTATGAACAAACCCTTCTGTGGCAGAACTATAGTACAACCAGTTATATAATTTCTCATACTTGGCTGAAGTAAAAAGCCTCTGGTCAGGTACAAGCACACTTTCATTCAATTCATTGTCCTCAGAATGCAATGAAATTTGAAAATCCAAAGCAGTCAAAGGTGAAGAAGTTTGACTTTCAGTTGTTTCAATAGTTGATGTCGCTTTTGCTGGTTGACTAACACGCTAGTTATAGTTTTTGATAATGCTGCCTGTTTGAATAAATTGTCTATTCTTTGCATTTTTCAGGTGTGTTTTTTTTAACTTTTTGAAGTAATATTTTTAATTGTGTGACATGTTTTTACCATTGTTGTTGATATTGATCTATTTCTATAAGACACTTGCGCAGGTTAATAGAAAAGATGATTGCCGAATGTATCAGATTGTAATTTGTGCTACCGATTTTCGTACTCGATTTTCATCGTACTTGCTGTTTTTCTTGGTAAAATGGGTATATTTTTCTCAGATTTTTTTTGGCTTTGAATTGAGAATTTCATGCTTGAAATTGGTAAAAAAGATACTATTTTCAACTGGGAACATTACCGAATAACGGCTGTAAAATACGCCCCCCAATGCGGTACGTCTTTGACACCTTCAGTTTAATTGTCAACATGTGTGAGATCAAAGCGTAAACAAATTGTTGATAAACCAAGTGATCCACTGGTATTGTTACATAATTATTTGGTGTCCGTTGTAAAAGAACGACTTTTAGCTGCTTGTAATAAATATTTACAACATAAAACTGTGTGGTTGCAGATTTTTCATGAAATGTGGTAATCTTACCGAATACAGCAAATTAATAGTTATTATTACTTTATTCCCATCCATACTCGTGTTCCTTTTACATTTATACCGGATGAAATATGATAAAATATACATTAATATTGATCAGGTTTCAGTTGCTTCAGATACACTACAAAACTGATTCGTGGCAGGCAACAGTAAATAAGCTGTGGAGAGTTTTAGGGCCTTTGGTTGTGCTTGAGTGTTAAGAATCTTTGGGTAAATAGTACCTGTAAATGGACTGTAAATATGTATTTACTGACTGCTTTTAGAACCATACCACTTAAAAATGGCTGACAAAGAGATGAAAAGTTTCCAGTTCAGCTGTGATATAAACCTGGATGATATAGTCGACTCCGCTATTGCTGACCTGTGTGATACCTCAGAATGTGTCGAGGCACAGAATTGGGAGACAGAGCTACAGAAGATTCAAACTCAAGTAAAAACTGCAGAAAGTAAGTCATTCCAATTTGCAGAATAAAATCAAAGTATTGCTGTATTTAATATTAAATACACTAGAAATAGATTTTATGTTGTTTTTTTTTCACATGAACTACTATGCATTTTGAGAATTTAAGCTATCAGAATATAACAGACATGTATGATAACTGGTATAATTTATAGAACTATAAATAGCTTTTATAATTGATTTCTTACCAAGACAAAAAAGGGCTGAAGAATGCCATTCTGAGAAGTTAAAGTGACATTAAATAAAACAAACTGGCTTGGGCCCGGTTGTTTGAAACTTTAACCAGCTGTTAAAGTAACGGCCGGTAAAATTTTGGTTCAAAATACTGGACTTGGTGGGAAACACTAGTATGATATTTTTATTTCATTGTAAAGATTTTTCAGTGTTCATACCGTAATTCTTACCTTATGCATTTGTTTTTCTAAGTCTTAGGAAATGATGAAAAATAACCCTTAAAGCTAATCAACCGTTAGCTTAATTGCCTGTTAAAGTTTCGAACAACTGGGCCCAGATTGTATTTTCAAACAAATTCATTTATTATATATTTGACTATCAGTTCCAGTTGCTCGATGGTTTAGGATTATACATACATATTTTCTAGCGATTATGGAAGAATTGTTTTGATTTTACCCTTTCCAAACAAGTTTGTTTTTGTTTAAGGATAATTTCGCATTCATGTAACACGCACTTGTGTTAAAGAAGCTAAAAGCAGCAATTTTATTTATCCACCTATGACTAAAATGCTACAGAACAAACAGAATTTAAAATGTTTTCTGTATGTATTTACAGGAAAGCAGAAAGAAATTAACAGATTGTTTTCGGACTGTATGTCACAGTTAGTGAGTTTCCGAGATGCACTTGAAGAAGAGGAAAAGGAGGATATGTAAGCTAAAAGAATTTATTGTGTCACATACTATGTACTGTTAAGTCATTACTTCAAGCTTTGCAAATTTTTTGTCTTTGCTTGGCATCCATCATGGAAATTTAGTATCTTCAGACAAATCAGTTCCAACATTTGTATAATCTTTTAAACATGTTTGAAATCCACAAATGAAATTAATGTCCTGGCACAAGAGCTGCTCCGGAGTTTAAGGTCCATATATCAGACAAAAGAACTTATAATAACTTTTCTATACAAGGAAGGATCAGATCTTGTCATCTATCAGCTGTAATGTGTGATATATTCCAAAAATCCATATATAGTGTGGGCTCAGCATTCAACTTTTGTAACTATTTATAAATAAAGAACAAGACTCAGTAGTTTTGACATGAGCCCACAGTGTATTGTAAGACACCCACTGTTCCTTCAGTTTATTTTTCAGCTTGTTACAATAACTAAAACACGTCTTTCAATTGATTGAAAAAATCATAAACAAGAGAATAAGTAAATATGATGCAGGAAAATACTTAGTGGATGCACTGATAATTTTTTTTACCCAATTCTTCAGGATAAAGCACGAAGCTGCAAAACTTGCTGCAGATAATGCTTTAAAACAACCACATGAGATCACTATAGACGACACTGACGATGAAGATGATGATGATGTACAGTTCATACAGAAGACGTACGATCCTCAAGTGGCAATAAAACGTCAGGGAGAGGTCACACGAGTATTTGCAGTGTATGTATATTATAAGCTATTGGTTTTGGAGTCAGAGTAGAGATATTATTTATATTGTTGGTTTTAAATGAAAAGCAATTTATTGAATATGTGAACATATATTTCATCAAAGCATTTGATAAATGCTGTGAATGATGACAGGTAGAAATTTTATTTCTAAATGATGTTACAGCATTATGCATGTTCTTTATTGTTTGCATCACGGGTCACACTGGGTGAACAGTTTATGTTTAGGTTGAACACCACTAATTAAAGTCCTTCTTTGTTTCATATAAAATGATAACTTAAAGTCATATTTAAGAAAAAGTTCCCAAGTGTGGTTTATTGTACAATAACCCGTATTTTGAGTTCTTATGCATAAGAATATATCACAAAGGCCGTAGGCCTGAGTGATATATTGTTTCGCATAAGAACTCAAAAACCAATATAATAATAAATAAATAAATGAATGAGTTACTTTTGTAAATAAATGAATAAATAGATAAATAAATACATTTTGTAAAAAAAAAAGAAAAAGATAAATACATTTTGTAAAAAATAGCTTCATTTTAAGAGCCGCATGGAGAAAAGTGTGAGCCACTTTAATGGGTCTGTAGCAAATGGCTGAATTGGTAAGTGGCAGAGTGTACCATGTGTGCATGAATCAGACAAAAAAAAATGACATGACAAAAGTATTTGTACTGTTGGGTTTGTTTGCTATGTCGCGAAATTTTCTTATGATCGCTGTAATCTACATTAGTGTAGAATTTTGTCTTCTAATGGTTCTTGTAATTGACTTGCTTATTCCAGGACTAAAAAAGATCCAAATGCAGGTTCCTCAGTAACAACAAGCCAGACAAGAGCTAATCTGTCCACTGCTTTATCAAATGCGGGGAACCAACCAGTACGTATTTGTTTTTAGTTGTTAACTCCTTGCAGTTTCTTTGCTTTGAAGTTCACATGGCTCAAACAGCAATGATGAAAGTTTATATACCATCAGAGTGTTATTTGATTTAAGCAATTTGGAATATGTTTTAGCCAAAAGAATCCTTTTCTGATGAATTAATAGTTTATTTGTGTAACAGTATTTGCATTCTCAAGAATTCATTATAACTAATCATTAAACAAAGGAGTTAAAGGTTACAGTTGCTGTTTTTGCCTTTTTTGTTGAGTTCAACACTGCAGTCATTTCTCCATGTTGAAGACATTCACTGATATCAGGTACATGTATATATCAGTCTCTCAACAGAGGTGTTGTTCTTTCACTTTTTATTGCTACAGTGACAACATGAAGATTACTTGGTTTTCTTTGAACATGTTTTACATTGGCGTCATCTGCTGTTTGAGTTATAACTGTTAAATGTTCTGATGTTGTTGCAAGATGTGGACTTACCAGTTTATAGAAGTTGACAGAGAGGAAAGTAATGGCGGGAGCAACAGCTCCGTGAAAGAGATTGGCATATGTATTTTGGAATGAACTTCTTAAACTCAGACATGTTTCATGTGTGGAATTTTGAGCAATTCACTGTAGTTAATTCTCTAAAAATTCTTTTTTTTTTTCACTTGGACAGCATTAAACAAAAAGTGATAAACTGATATGGAGTGAATAATAATGATAAATACTTTTCTCATGTGCATTTTTCTCTCGTACCAGTCATTTCATTTGATCATAATTTGCAGCCTCGTACCATTGATACAATGCGAAAGATTCTGTCAGCCTCTCTATCACAGCAGTCAGGAATTAAAATAAGGATCAGTGGCGTAAGACAACAGAAATACTGTAAATCACTTGGACACAGTGTCGTGAAATCATTTCTAATCTTGTTCTCTCTTTAATAAGTTACATGTGTATGATAAATATACTATGAAATCATTAATATTTGTTCTGGACTAATTTTTCATGAATTTTTTAGTGAGTTGATCCACGAAATTTCAACAAACGAGTAAATTCTCATCCATTTTGTGTTCAAAAGTTGAAAAACACTAATGCCTTACTCAGGACTTGGTTAAAGCCACGAAAATTAGTGCCCACAAAATGAAATGAATTCAGAGTTTTGAAAATTATAAAATGTTTAAAAATACATAACATTTTTAAACCGGAGGGATAGGACAGAAAATGTACTCCTTTGCACACAAGACTTAGTGTGCTTTCAGTTCATAGATATTATTATGGTCTTAAAATACAGAACTCTGAAAAGATTTAGTTCAAGATACATTACAAATTTGGCAAAGTTACCAGACATGAAAATGTAAATGACTCGAGAGTTTTTGTACACAAACTATGTCCAGTGATTATCAGACAGATAGCACTTGCTCTGATTCCTTCAGTTCTTGTGTAAACTTTCCCTGCTTTACTTCTTTCATTGATTTGATTTGTGGATGAGAGCAAGCGCTATCTGAAGTTCCTATATCGGGATATGCAGCATGATATATGTCATCTTGTAACTGTTGTCTTACACACATTGTGGTATTGTGTCAAACTTTTTGTTCTTGTCCTAACTGTAACCGTTTATTAAGTTGACAAGTAGAAAGGCATCCGTGTTTCAATGTTACCTTGCATCTTGCGTTGCTATGGAGAAATACAGTGCACAATTCTTTTTCCCAATTTAGTTTTCTTCTATAGAATGCTGAGGATCAGCGTATTTTAAAGTTAGAAATTAACTGTCTTCCTTATTACCTCCCTTTTGCTTATATAAAAGGCCAAGGATCAACATTTAATTTAAAAGTTTTTTTCCGTTAGAAATTAACTGTCTTCCCTATTACCTCCCTTTAAATTGATTATTTGAAAATGTGTAACTGTACTTCAAGATTTATTTTGTTTGCATAAATGTGTCACTATTCTTACTGTTAAGTACACTCAAAGATGAATGGTTTTCTGTTTTTCTTCGCAGAAACTATGTTCCATGTTTAATAGGTGGCACTTGATTTACAATTCAGATCAACTTAAACTCCAAAAATTCCTCTGAAATTTAAAATGTTTTTTTAGGAGAAAAAGTGTTTCTTGTCAGTAGGTAGAGCACAGAATTGATTATTGTGTTCCCAGGGAGAAGTGAAGATTCTTCTTTATATGAGTCGCGCCATGAGAAAACCAACATAATGCATTTGCGACCAGCATGGATCCAGACCAGCCTGCGCATCCGCGCAGTCTGGTCAGGATCCATGCTGTTCGCTAACGGTTTCTTTAATTGCAATAGGCTTTGAAAGTGAACAGCATGGATCCTGACCAGACTGCATGGATGCGCAGGCTGGTCTAGATCCATGCTGGTCGCAAACGCACTATGTTTGTTTTCGCATGGCATGGCTCATATATTGATAGAAGAAAACATGTTTGAAGTCATTTGTTCTCCACCTCTGTCTAATGCAAGGAAGTTGTCAGTTACTTGCTTAGAATAAGTTTGTACTGATACAGAATCAAAGATCACTGATTAAGTTACACAACTGCTGTTACATTTTAACAATATTGTGATAAACATGAAACCAGACATGTGAAGTGTATGTACTTTTGTTTCTATCTGACACTGTTTCAGATTTTGAGTACCTGTATAATTTTATTTCAGCAGTCACAATTACAGAAAGTGCGAGAGAATTTTACGCGATCGCTCCGTACCATGAACATTCCTGCAGTTTCTCAGTCATCATTATCATCATCATCCCAGTCATCATCATCAGCTTTGCTGTCTAATTTAGCGTACAGTGTATGTTCTTCTTTCTTTTCTGTCTTACTGCTTTATATAGGGTCTGTAGGACTGTTAAGGCCCTCATGCTTTGATTTCTGGAATAGAAACCAAGATTATAACATTGAATCTGGAAATCAGTCAAAAATTCCATCATCTGATTGGTTAAATCAGAGGTCAGTCTTGATATTGACCAATGTCAAGGATGCATTAATAGACTGGTTTCCAAACTCTGGTTCATATTCTTTGGACCTTGACCCTTATTCTTCAGCAGTTATTTCTAAATTTTCGACTTTAAAATAGCAAAGTTTCAGTTTGCCTTAACTTTGTTTTATAGCAAATTTGTACAGTCAAGTGTGACTGTATTTGTCAGTGTTTCAGATTTAGACTTTGAAATACTGAACTTTCTTTTTCTCTCTCCTTGATAAATCAACACCAATTTTAATGAAATAAAGCATGAATGTGTATTCTGTTGCTGTGAACAGTTCAGCAATATGTCAGTTTAAATTTACGTTATATCAAAGTATTTAATAGTCTAAGTTTCAAACCAATGTAAAGACTTTGCTACCAGTATGGATCCAGATCAACCTGTCCATCTGTGCATTCTTATCTGGATCCATACTGCTTGTGTATTAGTCACATACAAGTGTTGAAATTGATAAACAGCTTGGATGTGGGGATAAATAAATAGTATGGATGTGGGGATAAATAAACAGCCTGGATGTGGGAATAAATAAACAGTATGGATGTGGGGATCAATAATCAGTATGGATGTGGGGATAAATAAACAGTAAGGATGTGGGGATGAATAAACAGCCTGGCTGAGTGGATAAATAAAAGTATGGATGTGGGGATAAATAAAAAGCCTAGATGAGGGGATAAATAAAAAGCCTAGATGAGGGGATAAATAAACAGTATGGATGAGGGGATAAATAAACAGTAAGGATGTTGGGATAAATAGTATGGATTTGGGGATAAATAAACAGCATGGCTGTGGGGATAAATGAACAGTATGGATGTGGGGATAAATAAACAGTATGGATGTGGGGATAAATAAACAGTACGGATGTGAGGATAAATAAACAGTATGGATGTGGGGATAAATAAACAGTATGGATGTGGGGATAAATAAACAGTCTGGATGTGGAGATAAATATACAGTATGGATGTTGGGATAGATAAACAGCCTGGATGTGGGGATAAATAAACAGTATGGATGTGGGGATAGATAAACAGTATGGATGTGGGGATAAATAAACAGTAAGGATGTGCAGATAAATAAACAGTATGGATGTGGGGATCAATAAACAGTATGGATGTGGGGATAAATAAACAGTATGGATGTGGGGATAAATAAACAGTATGGATGTGGGGATAAATAAACAGTATGGATGTGGGGATAAATAAACAGTTTGGATGTGGGGATAAATAAACAGTATGGATAAATAAACAGTATGGATGTGGGGATAAATAAACAGTATGGATTTGGGGATAAATAAACAGCATGGCTGTGGGGATAAATAAACAGTATGGATGTGGGGATAAATAAACAGTAAGGATGTGGGGATAAATAAACAGCCTGGATGTGGGGATAAATAAACAGTATGGATTTGGGGATAAATAAACAGCATGGCTGTGGGGATAAATAAACAGTATGGATGTGGGGATAAATAAACAGCCTGGCTGTGGGGATAAATAAACAGTATGGATGTGGGGATAAATAAACAGTATGAATGTGGGGATAAATAAACAGTATGGATGTAGGGATAAATAAACAGTATGGATGAGGGGATAAATAAACAGTATGGATGTGGGGATAAATAAACAGTCTGGATGTGGGGATAAATAAACAGTATGGATTTGGGGATAAATAAACGGCATGGATTCAGGGATAAATAAACGGTATGGATGTGGGGATAAATAAACAGTATGGATGTGGGGATAAATAAACAGTATGGATGTGGGGATAAATAAACAGTATGGATGAGGGGATAAATAAACAGTAAGGATGTTGGGATAAATAGTATGGATTTGGGGATAAATAAACAGCATGGCTGTGGGGATAAATGAACAGTATGGATGTGGGGATAAATAAACAGTATGGATGTGGGGATAAATAAACAGTACGGATGTGAGGATAAATAAACAGTATGGATGTGGGGATAAATAAACAGTATGGATGTGGGGATAAATAAACAGTAAGGATGTGGGGATAAATAAACAGTAAGGATGTGGGGATAAATAAACAGCCTGGATGTGGGGATAAATAAACAGCCTGGATGTGGGGATAAATAAACAGTATGGATGTGGGGATAAATAAACAGTATGGATGTGGGGATAAATAAACAGTATGGATGTTGGGATAAATAAACAGTAAGGATGTGGGGATAAATAAACAGTAAGGTTGCTAGGATAAATAAACAGCCTGGATGTGGGGATGAATAAACAGTAAAGATGTGGGGATAAATAAACAGTAAGGATGTGGGGATAAATAAACAGCATGGGTGTACACCGATATGGATCCTTGCTGGTCCTTAAGCCGTAATGTTGTTTTTTGCACAGTGGGGCTCAAATGTTGATGTAGGTGGGCCCAGCAGTTAATAGCAGTTATAATGAATAAAACAGATTCAGTTTTCTTTATGTTGCAAAGATGTTTAAATTAGTTCAAAGTAAATGTGCAGAATGAATCATTTGTTGTTTGTGTAGAGTAGTTTATGATATTTTGTATATACAGCATGGCTTTGCTGTTAAATAAATGGCATTAACGAGAATTTCAATTTTTTATGCCCCCGAAGGGAGGCATATAGTTTTTGAACCGTCTGTCTGTCTGTCGGTCTGTCAGTCTGTCGGTCTGTCAGTCTGTCCACAATTTTCGTGTCCGGTCCATATCTTTGTTATTGATGGATGGATTTTCAAATAACTTGGCATGAATGTGTACCACAGTAAGACGACGTGCAGTGCGCAAGACCCAGGTCCGTAGCTCAAAGGTCAAGGTCACACTTAGACGTTAAAGGATAGTGTATTGATGGGCGTGTCCGGTCCATATCTTTGTCATGGATGGATGGATTTTCAAATAACTTGGCATGAATGTGTACCACAGTAAGACGACGTGCAGTGCGCAAGACCCAGGTCCGTAGCTCAAAGGTCAAGGTCACACTTAGACGTTAAAGGATAGTGCATTGATGGGCGTGTCCGGTCCATATCTTTGTCATCGATGGATGGATTTTCAAATAACTTGGCATGAATGTGTACCACAGTAAGACGACGTGCAGTGCGCAAGACCCAGGTCCGTAGCTCAAAGGTTTAAGGTCACACTTAGACGTTAAAGGATAGTGCATTGATGGGCATGTCCGGTCCATATCTTTGTCATCGATGGATGGATTTTCAAATAACTTGGCATGAATGTGTACCACAGTAAGACGACGTGCAGTGCGCAAGACCCAGGTCCATAGCTCAAAGGTCAAGGTCACACTTAGACGTTAAAGGATAGTGCATTGATGGGCGTGTCCGGTCCATATCTTTGTCATCGATGGATGGATTTTCAAATAACTTGGCATGAATGTGTACCACAGTAAGACGACGTGCAGTGCGCAAGACCCAGGTCCGTAGCTCAAAGGTCAAGGTCACACTTAGAAGTTAAAGGATAGTGCATTAATGGGCGTGTCCGGTCCATATCTTTGTCATCGATGGATGGATTTTGAAATAACTTGGCATTAATGTGTACCACAGTAAGACGACGTGTCCTGCGCAAGACCCAGGTTCGTAGCTCAAAGGTCAAGGTCACACTTAGATGTTAAAGGATAGTGCATTGATGGGCGTGTCCGGTCCATATCTTTGTCATCGATGGATGGATTTTCAAATAACTTGGCATGAATGTGTACCACAATAAGACGACGTGTCACCCAGGTCCGTAGCTCAAAGGTCAAGGTCACACTTAGACGTTAAAGATCATTTTTCATGATAGTGCATTGATGGGCATGTCCGGTCCATATCTTTGTCATTCATACATGGATTTTAAAATAACTATGCATGAATATGTGACACAGTAAGACGATGTGTCGCGCACAAGACCCAGCTCCGTAGGTCAAAGGTCCTAAACTCTAACATCGGCCATAACTATTCATTCAAAGTGCCATCGGGGGCATGTGTCATCCTACGGAGACAGCTCTTGTTTTTTTATTTCATTCTGATAGATTTACCTCCCCTGTTATTTAAATTTTTGATAACTGTAAAATAGGATGACTTCACAACCTAGAAAAATTCTCTGATTTTCATGAATACTGTAAAATCATTGATATTTGTTGGGGGACTTATTTTCAAAGATTTTGTGGTTGAATCTATCCATGGTATTAACCCTTACCTTGCTGGACATGACTGATTCTGCCTTTGCGACCGATGTAGATCATGGTCAGCCTGCACATCCATGCAGTCTGTTCATAATCTACACTGTTCGCCATTGAGTCAGGATCTTTTTGGTAAGCACCTGTTTTAACAGTTAATGGTACTGTCCGAATTGAAAGATGGACAAGTTCATTATAGAAATTTAGAGGGGTAAGGGTTAAATCCAAAGGAACAAGTAAAGTTCCTTTTCATTTTATATTCAAAACCAAATCCACGAATTTATATCCCCATGAAATAGCCGTTTTTGTACAAACCACAAAATGTCTTGCCCATGCAAGTCAATGAATTCACAGTATTTAGAGAAGCAAATCTTGTGTTTTCTTGAATTAGTGGTTTCTTAGTATCATTTGTCTAAGGAAATACTGAAATAGCAAAAAGATAATCTTCTGTCAAGGAACCATAAGTTAAGATATTCATTAAAAATTGAATGAGATTAGACATGATCATATAGAAGAAAATTATATTTTGTGAACTTATTCTGTTTTAACTGAATGTAAGAATGTCTGATGATTTCATGCAAAATGTCTTTGAAAAATAAATGACTTTACAAATTTACAGAATCCAAACATATTGCTCAGTAAAATTCTTCCATATTTTAGATGCAGCAAAACCAGCAGATGACTAGCAGTCATATGGCGACATTGAACCTTCTGCACCAGAAGAAGCAGACGCCAGGATCGTACCAGTTGACCTCACAGCAGAACCAGGAGCGTATGGAGAAACTTTTCCAAGAGGATGTCAAGTGAGTTTCTCTTGTCTCTTAAGCTTGTATTAACATTAAAGAAATATTTCCATTTCGGGTGGGACAAGTCTTCGGTCATTTGACCGTTGAAAAAGAGAATAAGGGATGGAAAATTTTAACTAAAAGGTTAAATTTTTCAGTGAAGATAGGTGAAAATAACTTTATTTTACCATATAGTCCCTTGCCTGCACTTCATTGTACAGTTTTTTGGCTAGAAAAAGATATCTTTATAAAATTGAATTTAGGTCACAAACAAGAAGACGAAGATCTTCAATATTGTACTCCTGGACATTAAGCTGTCTTTTTTATAATAAATTCTGTTAAATATTACTCTGTTTTGGGTAATTACATGTTTACAGCCTAAAAGCTTGTATTTTATCTGTACCATAGCTTCCTACAACAAGACAGTTAGAATTTTTGATATAGGCCACAGCTTGTGGATTAGCTATACCGTCCGATTTTCCTAGGATTTCTCTTCTGTTTTTCCCAGTTTTATCCATCAAGAAAACAACATTGGAATAATAACTACAGATGAATATCTCACCACATTCCCTAGAACATAAACCATATAGGCCATTAAACTTTTTATCAGTGATTTTAGCTTTTCGTTTCCCGTTTGTGTCAAGAATATAGATCCTTTTATGTCCGTCAGTGACAATTAGATCAGAGCCGTCTGTCCAGATGTTTGCCATAACAGTGCTATCCTTTAATTCTGGACAAGGAAAAGAACGTAAAACTGTTCCTGACTAAGTGTATACCTTAATTTCATAATCCTTGCAAAAAATAAACAAATCCTCATCAAGGCAACAAATGCCCTTGCGAAATATGTCCATTTCTACTCTGAAGGACTTTGTCAGCATTAAAGATGTCGCATTCGTGGAAGAAAATTGTATAAAAGTGTTTCCAGTGTGGGTTGTTACAATACAAGCCACCTCTGTAGGTCCGGTTTTACACATGGGTCCAGGTTGACCTTGTAGTTCACAACATTCTGTCACCTTAAATGCATTGTCCAGTAGCTTTAGTTTGTTGTTACTTGAATCAGCTATTACCAACTGATCTTTTTCTAATAGACATATGTTGCTTACAAAACATTGTATTGTGTCGGTGCTTAACTTTATGTCATACTCACCAACAAGTGAGTTTTTGTTCAGAATACTTTCTTTATCTGGTGCACCAACAAACATGTCAGTTGGTGATGGAAATGATTCAGGTGGTCCATTACTTTCTTGGGAATTGTTTGAGAGTTTTCCAATCAGAGCTTTTCCCTCTAAATTAAGCTGCTGTCCTTGTTTTACTTGAATAAAGTCGTCAACAGAATTTTTGTCCTGTGCGATAATTGTAAGCTTCGACTCAGTCTTTGTTATCATTTCATCTAGCTCGTTAATGTCTTTGTTGACATCTTCTTCTGTTGCCTTAATGATTGCTTTATCAAGAGTTGTAAACTTTTTCTCTGCTTCTCTTAATCGTGCAGATCTGCGTTTCTTGGTACCTTGTATCTCTTCACTTTCAAGACATATAGGGTTGTTGAGATTTTCTAAACATTGTTGTCTAGATGCTTTAAGTTGATGAAGAATTTTCAGGTTCTGCTTTAAAGATGTCAGAATTCTCTTCTTCTCTTTGTTTATGTCAATATCTGTCATTTTATGAGAAATGTGATTTATACTGGTGCAGGATCTGAAAGAGAAGAGAATATTAATAACATTAATAAGGAACAAGTTCATTATTTTTTGGCTCGACTTTTCGAAGAGAAAGTAGAGCTATTGCACTCCCCCCGGTGTCGGCATCGGCATCGCCGTTGGTTAAAGTTTTTGATAAAGTCAAATATCTCTGTTACTATCAAAGCTATTGACTTGGAACTTAAAATAGTTATTTACTATCAAAGTCTACACCAGGAGAAACAATCCCCATAACTCTGATTTGAATTTTGACAGAATTCTGCACCTTTTCAACTTAGAATTTTTGGTTAAAAACAAATTTTTGGTTAAAGTTTTTGATAAAGTCAAAATCTCTGTTCCTATCAAAATTATTGACTTGAAACTTAAAATACTTATTTGCCATCAAAGTCTGCACCAGGAGAAACAGTCCCCATAACTCTGATTTGAATTTTGACAGAATTATGCCCCTTTTTAACTTAGAATTTTTGGTTAAAATGTTTGATAAAGTCAAATATCTCTAATACTATCAAAGCTTTTGATTTGAAACTTAAAATTGCTATTTATTATCAAAGTCTACACCAGGAGACACAATTCCCATAACTCTGATTGAATTTTGACAGAATTATGCCCTTTTTTAACTTAGAATTTTTGGTTAAAATGTTTGATAAAGTCAAATATCTCTAATACTATCAAAGCTTTTGATTTGAAACTTAAAACACTTATTTACATTCGAAGTCTACACCAGGAGAAACAGTCCCCATAAATCTGGTTTGAATTTTGACATAATTTTGTCTCTTTTGAACTTAGAATTTTTTGTTAAATTTTTTGATAAAGTCAAATATCTCGGTTACTATTAAAACTTTTGACTTGAAACTCAAAATAGTTATTTACTGTCAAAGTCTACACCAGGAGACACAATTCCCGTAACTCTGATTTGAATTTTGACAGAGTTATGTTCTTTTTTAACTTAGAATTTTTTTTACTGGCAAAGCTCTAATTCAGAGTCAAGCACTGAGAAAAGTCGAGCGCGCTGTCTTACGGACAGCTCTTGTTCTACATGTTTTCAGTCAGCCATCATGAAATATAATTATGAAATATTTCTGGTAATTTCATATAAACTAGCAATACACCATAGTTACGTCAAAGGAGTTAACCACATTTTTGTGCTGAGGTAACAATTTTTAAGTTTCATTGGCCAAATGATGAAAATATGATTAGAAACATTGAAAATAATTTAGACTTGTTTGTGTTACACATAACATCAAAATATACTTTACTCCTGAACATGCAGTCTTTTATTTTCCTGTCTACATTACACATGAAAATATTGTGTCTGGAGTTCTTCATGTGAAAGATAGTTTGATCTAACAGTTAAACACTGAAACAAATAAATATGTTCTAATTTTCTTTTTTAGAAGTATCAAATATTATTATTACTCATTATACAAAATAAAATTTTCAAAAAAAAACTTGTTTTAATAGTGACTAAATCATCTTTGTTTGAAAACATTGGTTAAACTGGTAGTTATTTTAGAAAATAAGCTTTAATTCCTTAATCAAATATCAGTTTCTCTTTCTTAGCATTTGCAAAGAAAAGCAACTTTAGTACTAATGGTTGACATATATATTATGAGTATAAAATGAGTACAAAAATCTTACCTGTGGTATAGAGCTATACCGAATGGACAGCAGACAATATCATGGTCTGAACAGTACATGTCAATAACTCTTCCTTCATGTTCTTCACATACAGTGCCATTTGTTGCAAGCATCTCTGGTCTGTTTGGCAATCTGTTTTCCATTCTATTTGCTGAAATTTCATGCAAAATATTGTAATTTTCAAAAGTTTCATGTTTATTATGATTGGTTAAGCATTCTTAACACAAATAGAGCTGACAGTCCACACAGTAAAACTCAGCCAATTTTTGCAGTCTAAATTCCGAACATACGATGCAGCAGAAGTGATTTATAAATGAGCCGCACCATGAGAAAACCAACATAGTGCATTTGCGACCAGCATGGATCCATGCTGTTTGCTGACGGTTTCTCTAATTGCAATAGGCTTTGAAAGCAGATACCATGGATCCTGACCAGACTGCATTGATGCGCAGGCTGGTCTGGATCCATGCTGGTGGCAAATGCACTATGTTGGTTTCTCATGGTGCTGCTCAAATACAGAAGTTTTACGTCCTGTCCCACCTTCAGCCATGTTTGATTTAATATACATGTAATATATAATGTATTAAATATTACACTCTAGTATTCATCACATCCTGTGAGGAATAATTTCATGAATTTTATAAAAATCGGTGTTCATCCTTGAATAATACATAGGCTGGGGAGTGTATTTGATGTTCTATAAAGTTCAGTGTTTGAGAGGATGCCTTTATGAGATAACTAAAGGGCTAATGTTACCATATCTCTTAAATAAATTACTGATAAAGACAGAAGTTTAACTATATCGGTTGTTTTATCAGTTGATTTCTGGTTGAGGGTGTGCTGACATGAATATTTTAATCTTTTGAACTATATTAGTTTTGTTTAGCATATTTTGCTTTGTCAGCCTTTTTCGAACCAAAACAATTAGAAATACAAATTTTGACATTTTGTTGGATTCTGTAAATTCTTTGTTAATGGCTTCGCATAAAATGCATTATAAAGTATGAAAATTTTAAACAGTTCTAGAGAATCTTTTTTTACCTTTTCATTGGCAAAAACTTTACACAGGAATTCCACTTTTAAAAGCACATTTCTGTCAATAAAATTAAAGTGGTGAAATATACCTTAAAATATAAAATTCTACTACCCTTAAGGCCTTTACAGTGATATGAATTTTAAGCTGTTCTATTCTGAAAAGTTTTCAGAATTGCAGTGAAATTTTTGAAGAAAAAAACAAAACATGTTGTGAAATTGTTTAAACTGTATTTTACGTTAATTGTTGTATTTGTGCATTGTTTGATATTGTACAAAAGTCAAGTCTATTACAGCCCATAAAAAATAGCAGCTGCTAAACAGATTTAATTGCTCAAATTTTCTCATTTACTTGTTATTCTGTTACAGTAAAATAAAGCCAGGTATGATTGTGTTGAGTCGTCGTGCTGGTGACATGTGGGAGAAGGGTACAATTTCAGAGATTTTTAGCATCAACAGGCCTGTTGATGAGGTAAGTGCCGTAGGATTATTTTGACTGTTCGAGGAATAGGTAGAGCTATTGGACTTACCCGTGCGTCGGCGTCCACATCCCTGTTTGGTTAAGTTTTTGTATGTAAGCTGGTATCCCAGTAACAACCTGTGGGAATGGATTGAAACTTCATACATTAACTGTGATAAACTGAGGTGCCATAACTATTTTTCTTTTTAACAAAATTTACCCCTTTTTCAACTTGGCAATTTTTGGTTAAGTTTTTACATGTAAGCTGGTATCTCAGTACCCACTAATGGGAATGGATTGAAACTTCACACACTTACTATTCACTGTGATGATCTGACATGCATTGCACAGGTTCCATAAGTCCGTTTTGTATTTTTACAAAACTGTTCCCCTTCTCAACTTCTATTCATTCAGTTGACAAGGCTGATGAATAGTCAAGCATTTCTGTCCTCAGACAGCTTTTGTTTTGCAACAATTTCTGTCATGGATAAATTGTATACACTTACTTTAAGGTAAAGGAATGCCATGGGGTGAACACGAGTGCTCTAACTGATAGTGCCGGTGTTTCAATAGAATAGTTTCTTGGTAATAGTTTAATTGATGGGTTTAAGTTTAAGACCATGGTCTCAATAATAACACAGTCTTTGTAAATCAGATAGCAATGTTTCTGTACCCAGTCTATTAGTTACCAACAATCTAAGTAACTTTATATCATCACATATTGAATAACGGTCCTACAGAATAGGTGTGCATTGTTAAAGAAGAGTGGCATATTCACTGTATAAAAATAGCAAAATAACATTTTCAAAGTGATAAAATTTATTTAGATATTTGTTCTGTTCTTGTAAGAAATGAGTTCATAGCAGTTTTAATCCTTACCCTGCTAAATTTCTAGAATGAAATTTCAATTTGGACAGTACCATTAACTGTTTTACGGGGTGCTTACCAAAAAGATACTGACTGAATAGCGAACAGTGCAGATCATGATCAGAATGCATGGATGTTCAGACTGATCATGATCTACACTGGTCGCAAAGGCAGAATCAGTCATGTCCAGCATAGATTTAAACGAAAGTCACAATTTATAGCTAAGAAATATGCTATTATACAGTCATTCCATTGGTTTATTAAAAAAGAAGTTTATGTATTTCAAATCCATGAGATGACAATGCTGATTGCTTTTATTAGCTCGACTATTCAAAGAATAGTGAGCTATTTGACTCACCCATGCGTCTGCGTCGGCGTCCCGATTCGGTTAAGGTTTTGTATGCAAGCTGGTATCTAAGTAACCACTTGAGGGAATGGATTGAAACTTCACACACTTATTCACTGTGATAAACTGACCTACATTGCACAGGTTTCATAACTCTGTTTTGCTTTTTGAGTCGGCTAAAGGCTGAAAGCCTTTTGACGAGTCCTTGCTATCCAACGATTCTCTAAATGGACCAAATAACACAGTGAAGGGATGTAGTTCCATTAGATTTCTCAAACTTCAAACAGTTCACTGCATGAATGAAGTTAAGTTGTGTCAGTTCCCTTTGCTATGACCAATATACGATGTAATCTGTCATATTTATGACTTGTAATTGTGCAATTCTCGAATGTAACTCATTAAGCATAAATGTGCATTTTAAGAATTGCGCAGGCTTACAAAGCTTGGGTAACATCCAGCGAAAGACAAAAAATAGTTCCAGCAGGGCTCCAGATAAGATGCGTATTAGCGTAAATTACGTATAGAAATAATGCAAATACGCATGTCTAATAATTTCTAAGCGTATAAAAAGGTATATAAAATTACAGAAACGCACACAATGCTTTTTTAAAAACAAAATCTGAATCGTCTGGATGCGTTAGGTAACATAGCCGATCAGCCTTAATTCTCTCACATTGAACGTAAACACGCATCGTATGATTTCTATAAACTTTGTGTGGGTTGAATTTTGCAGTCAGTAAACGGATAAATTATCGGAAGAAGAAGCTCTTACTGGTTTGTTTAGTTACTACTGATATTAAAAATGATTTTAATTCTAATTTTTCGAGAAATAAACAAATCGGCGAAACATTAAATTGTATTTTCTTGTAGTTTTTTGAAATCAAAAGTAGATTGTCTATGTTTGGCGAAACGAAACAACTTTTTTATGAAAAGATTTAAATAAGAGGTAATTTAACTGTAAACTTCAATGTCAGATACTGCCAATTGCTGCTAAATGTCTTCGTATCATCACAATTTGTAAAATATATTGTTCAAACTGGAGAAAAGTGTAATCGTACCCGGATATAATATTTTGGGTAAATATCGAGCTGTGTTATGAAATTTTAAGAAAAAAACTAAAAACAAACTGAAACTGGTAGACTATACTGTCAGTACATCAATCATTAGCCGACTCAGGCCATTCAGGCCTTTGATTTTACAAAATTATGCCCCTTTTTCGACTTAGAGAGTCTTGATTAAGGTTTTGTATGTAAGCTGGTATCTCAGTAACCACTTGTGGGAATGGATTGAAACTTCACACACTTATTCACTGTGATAAACTGACCTACATTGCACAGGTTCCATAACTCTGTTTTGCTGTTTGACAAAATTATGCCCCCTTTTCGACTTAGAAACTCTTGGTTAAGGTTTTGTATGTAAGCTGGTATCTCAGTAACCACTCGTAGGAATGGATTGAAACTTCACACACTTGTTCACTGTGATAAACTGACCTACATTGCACAGGTTCCATAACTCTATTTTGCTTTTTTACAAAATTATGCCCCTTTTTCGACTTAGAAATTTGTGGTTAAGGTTTTGTATGTAAGCTGGTATCTCAGTACCCACTAATGGGAATGGATTTAAACTTCACACACTTGTTTACTGTCATGATCTGACATGCACTGTGTAGGTCCCATAACTCTACTTTGCATTTTTTTCAAAATTATGCCCCTTTTTCGACTTAGCAGTTTCTGGTTAAGTTTTTATATGTAAGCTGGTATTTCAGTATCCACTTATAAATGGGAAAGGATTGAAACTTCACGCACTTGTTCACTTTATGAGCTGATAAGCACTTTGAAGGTTCCATAACCCTTTCTCCCATTTTTACAAAATTATGCCCCTTTTTCGACTTTTGTATTCATTCAATTGACAAGGCTGTTGAATAGTCGAGCGTTGCTGTCCTCCGACAGCTCTTGTTTTTAGGTATATAATTATATTAATTTTTTTTGCAGAGAAAGTACAGAGTTAAGTTTGATCAAAGGAAAGTATCCAAGATTGTCACCCCCAAGCAGGTGGCTTTTGTAGACAGTATTAACAAACCGGTTACCGTGGGAACAAGAATTATAGGTAACTATTTGTAATTTTTTGATTTTGGAAATTTTATTTTATAGATATTTTTATGTTTAACATTCTGTTTGCACTTCTATACCTAGTCTTAGCTTGGATTTATGGCAATGCATTCACAGGTAAAGTCAAAATTGAATTTACTGAATTATTGTTAAAAATCACATCAGAAGTAACAAGACAAAGTCACTTCTGTTTTCTATTTATAGCCCTGTATAAAGATGAGGACTCGGATGAAGCTTTCTATGCTGGTATTGTTGCTGAAGCACCTAATGGTAGAAATGAACTCAGGTAAGGCCTAAAAAAAAATGTTTGTTTCTGGTAACATAGTAAAACATATTAGGGTATGTAGGTCGGTATTTTTTTTTTTTTTTTTTTGGATTTTTTTTTTATTAAGGGGATTTTTCAGAAATTATTTTGTGTCAAAAAATGAATACAATTAAGGGGGTTATGCCTTTAGGGCATCAGTAAGTTGATTTCTAACATCACTGACTATGTTTAAAGCATAAAAAGTGCAGTTTTGCAACTTTTTGTTAAAAAGTTTTAAAAAAATTTCTCCAAAAGTTTAGGGTAGGTTTGGATACCGGAAACAATTTTTCTTTTGCCTAATGTGTGATCTTTCTTTGATTATACAGCCACGTATTCTGGAAAAACTATGATATTTTTGGTCAGATGATAGATTTAATCTGAAATTTAGTTATAGATAAACAATAACATTCATTTCTGGTACATGTTGAAAAGTTAATCTTAGTCAATTTTGTGTTGCACTGTTTTACCCACTAACGTAAAAATGATTATATATGATTTTCAATTTTTCTGTTTTCTGCAGATATCTCGTATTCTTTGATGATGGGTATGCACAGTACTGCAGCTCAAGAGAAATACACAAAGTATTCTACCAAAGTAAGTACATTTTAGGGCTGTCGTTAGTGTTCCCATGTGTGTACATTTGTATGCAATTCACACACAGAATTGTGCTAAAATTTAGTTAGGCACCTGCATGTATCGAAAATCGAAACAAAGAGTTTTATCCAAGTGTGATTTTGATAAAATGAGAAAGTCCATACCAGCTGAGTGATACTTCCTGTACCCTGTGATGTCACTTTGGACTGGTTTCTTTTTAACCCATACCTTGCTAAATTTCTGTTATGAACTTGGTACCATTAACTGTTAAAAGGGGTGCATACCAAATAGATACTGATTCAATAGCGTACAGTGTAGACCAAGATCAGCCTGCACAGATGTTCAGGCTGATCTTGGTCTGCACTGGTTGCAGAGGCAGAATCACCTGCCGCCAGCAGGCTGATCTTGGTCTGCACTGGTTGCAGAGGCAGAATCACCTTCCGCCAGCAGACTGATCTTGGTCTGCGCTGGTTGCAGAGGCAGAATCACATGCCGCCAGCAGACTGATCTTGGTCTGTGCTGGTTGCAGAGGCAGAATCACTTGCAGCCAGCAGGCTGATCTTGGTCTGCACTGGTTGCAGAGGCAGAATCACTTGCCGCCAGCAGGCTGATCTTGGTCTGCACTGGTTGCAGAGGCAGAATCACTTGCCGCCAGCAGGCTAAATGTTAATCCTAACCGCTCACTTTTCAAATGGATATTTGTCAGGCTCAGTCGATCTTGTGGCTATGACATCATACGTGAGTTTCTGCAAGTGCTAATAAATCAACTGTTTGGGAAAGTTTATTTTTACAAAATTTACTTTTTATCCAGCAAAGTAGTGTATACTGTTATTCAAAGGTCCATTGATTTTTTCACCATCAGTTTTGAATTTTCAACCCCTGATTGCCCACATGATGTAAAATGTCACTCCAAAAAATTATTACGGGAACACCGTGTCATCCTTTTTTCTATGATACAAATGTACTGTCAATATAAATAAAGAAAAAAGCCCACATACATAGTCTTAGTGGGCAGCCATCTTTGTTCCATAGGGATAGCCCTGATTTACTTGTTATGAGGTTGTGAGTTTAATCCCCAACTGGCATGTGTTCTCTGTGACGATGGAAGATACTGTATCGTTAGAAGAATAATCTCCCTTTGTCATTGTAGCTATGAATGCCTGGTTTGAAGTGTGAATTAAATTTTGCTGAAAAAAATCCTAAAATTTATAAAAGTACTGGAATATTAACCTTTCAGATTACTTCTCCATGTTCACATTATGTTTTAAATTTTCTTTTCTAGGTAAGAATGTGTGGGATGATATCCATCCAGACTCTCAAGATTTTGTCAAAGATTACCTTGCTCAGTATCCAGAGGTAAAATTTATAAATGACAAGGCTATTCTTTTAGCTGAGTTTCTTAAAACTTTTCCTGATTCCTTGTGGAAATTGTGAGAAAACAGATTTTGTGAAAATCTCCAGGAAGCCCTGATCTTTTTCTTGTTCCATTAAAATTACTTACCTTATATTAAATGCCAAACTCAAGCCTTAAATGGGAGGCCTTCTGGCCGAGTGGTTAAGGTCACTGACTAAATCATCTGCTCCTCCTCACTGATGTGGGTTCGAACCTCACTCGGGGCATTGAAATCTTCGTGTGAGGAAGCCATCCAACTGGCTTACAGAAAGCCGGTGGTTCTACCCAGGTGCCTGCCCATGATGAAATAATAAACGGAGCGGCAGCTAGGGTCTTCCTCCACCATCAAAGCAGGAAAGTCACCATATGACCTATAATTGTGTTGGTGCGACTTTAAACCCAACAAAACAAACAGAACAAAACAAACAAGTTTTAAATGATGTAGTCAAGTATTTGTCTTGTGCTGCAAGGTTATGTTCTTATGTTCTATGGTTACTGTTTATCACTTTAGAAATGACTTGATCAATGTAGAACTTTCTGGTAATCGGAATTAAAAGAGCTTTACAGTGAAAGAATTAGGTAGTCTTGAATACTGTGGAATCATTTAATTTCTTGTTCATGAAATTTTGTGGTTTTGGTACTGATACAGCTATATTTTGTATTTTGTGAAGATATGGAAATATGGGTTTCAACTTTTGAAGATAAAATTAATAGCAATTTTATTTGTTTATTTATCTCACTTAGACCTTTCTAGAGGTCACCACATCTTTAAGTGAAAAAAATGTAAACTGTTTGTTGGGATCAAATTTTGCATGTAGCATTCTTGCATGAACGTCTCTCCAGTTTGTTCAAAGTTGAAAATAGAAAAACCTTTAAAAGACTTCCTCTTGATGTTCCCCAAACTTGGTCAGAAGCAAGGTCCTCTGATGTTGAACAACATAGGCCTTTTAAGGCCTTTTGCTTTACTTTAGGTGTTGATGCATTAGAGTCTACCTCTAAGATTGAAAGAAATAACAGGCATATATTTCTTTACAGAGACCCATGGTACGTCTTCACAAGGGACAGACTGTGAAGACAGAATGGAAGGGGAAATGGTGGACAGCAAAGGTGGATGAAGTAGATGCTAGTCTCGTTCTAATGTTCTTTCCATATGATAAACGTAGTGAATGGATCTACAGGGGATCGACAAGATTAGAACCTCTTTATACTGCCCTAGTGAGTATAATATTGTCATGAAATGTCTCAGATTTTTCAACTATTTATATCTATAACACAGGAAGATGAGCACAAAATACGTTGGCGTAAGTGAAAAACAAGTCTTAGTGACTGGTCTGTATTAACCCTTAGCCTGCTAAATTTCTATAATGGACTGGTCCATCATTCAATTTGGGCAATACCATTTATTATTCAAAGGGGTGTTTACTGAAAATTTACTGACTGAATAGCGAACAGTGCAGACCATGATCAGACTGCACGGATGTGCAGGCTGATCTTGGTCTGCACTGGTCGCAAAGGCAGAATTACTGCCGCCAGCAGGCAAAGGGTTAAATTACTTGTTTGTCTACATGTCTTTACAAAAGGTTGGTGGTTCTACAAAGATGCTCTCTCTTGAAGAAATAATGCCCAGAGGGACACCTGGGGTCTTCTTCCACCACGAAAAGCTGGAAAGTTGCCATATGACCTATGATTGTGTTGATGTGACGTTAAACCCAATAAAAAAAGAAGTAGTTCAAGCGACTTCTTTGAAACCAATTATACAGTCTTGATTGGACTTCTTGAAAGATCCTGGTTTTCTGCTCAACAAGAAGTATGTGACTGGGGATCTGCTTTGCTATACCATCTTAAAAAAACATGGTTGCTCTAGGGATAAAATGATATCCATAGCTATTGTGTCTTTCATCGATTATCATTTAGTATATCCTCAGATACAAAGTATAAGGGGACTATATCGGAGTTATTCATGTCTGTCTCACCATTGGTCTGTCCGTAATTCATGTCCATACCATATCCTCTGAAACACTAAGCATCATTTACCTTATCAAGACGATGTTCATAGCACACAACAAAGGTCACTAGGTCCATGGTTAAGGAAACACTTGGAGGTCAAAGGTCAAATAGCTTAACTTTGTGTCTGCCTCATTTTGTCTGACCAACTTGAAAACTTGTTTACCTCATTAGGACAATGTGAAGAGCACATGGCCCATTCATGAAGTCCAAGGTCAAGGTCACGCTTAGAGGTTAAAGATCTAATAGCTTAACTTTTTGGCTAAACTGCTTGGAAGATTGATTGTTCACCTTATCAATATGACATGCAGAGCATATAACCTGAGTCACAAAGTCAAAGGTTAAGGTCACATTTAGAGGTCAGAAATCAAATAGCTTAAATTTTTGTCTGCTCAGTACCTTTTGAACCACATGGAAAATTTTCAGCCGGTACTTGCACCCTGAGTATTAATGGGGTTAAAGATTGTTACTGGTTGTATGAAAATTTTCTCAGCAGTTTAGAAGAAATTGAGGTGCCATGTGCATTTATAACCTATGATAACTTTATTTTCATGAAACTTTTTGGAATGTTTGCCTTAATGAGATCAAGGACAAGTTTGAAACTGGATTTATCAGTTGTCAGTAACTAGGTTACTAGGTCATATCATAGAAAATCCTTTTTAGATTTTTATTCTTACTTAGAGGGGTAGGAACCAATTGTTCTTTCAAGTTTACATCATAACCTTACAGATTTGATGATGAAAATTGTTTGAAAGTTTTCTTAATGCTGAAAGCTCTTTAGATATTTCAGAAAATGTTGGTATTGGTATTTCTCCACAATTATGAAAAACTATTCATTAATAAATATTCCCACCAAATTATTGCTTTTCATATAATTTATATCAGCAACTTACAGATTGAGATGGCTCTCCTGTTTTATTTTAACAAACCACTTTGTATGCAATATGACATAGAAAAGGCTTGGAATCAAGCCACCTGTTCCTAGTGAACAGTGAGAGGAGCTTACTTTTTATGACTTTAAACTGAATGTTGTAAACATAGCATTACATGTTTTTGCTTTGTTTAGTTGAAAATGTCTTCTTGTATCTTGATTTTTTTCTGTTTTACTGGGTATGTACTGAGAAAGAAGTTTGACTATATATGTTTTTAGAAGCATCCATGTCTTATATCACTGAAAAGAGAGAGAATAGAAAATAGGAGTTAAAAAATCATGCTATCTGATCAAAAAGAGCTATGCTACTTCAGCCCATGTCTGTATCTAAACAATTTTTCAATGTCCAAGATCTTTCTCTCACTCTGTTCCTTTGTTGGCATATCTCACTGGTAGAGGATGAATTTATTGCCCTGACTGACTGTGGTATGTACTGAAAGCATCTTTAAATGTATTTACGATAAGGATGCTATATAAATAGGTGTAATATCCCAGTCAAGGCACTGAATATTTCTCAGATGCTCTTGAGTGCTGCCCACCTAAGAGGCCAATACTGGCTCTTCCCAGGAAAGATGGCTATACACCAGGCATGTTAAAGAAGAAGACTGTTTATTTGCAAAGAGCTAAGCTAAGTTAGCCAGACAGGCTTGTATCTAAAAGGATTTCTCTCTCTGTCTGTTCTTGGGGCTTTGTCTCACTCTGTCCCTCTGGTCAGATCGTTCTGTGACTGTACTAGTAGAGGATGAATTTGGGGCCCTGATCGGCCTTTGAAGGTGTTGATCACGTAGGGTGCTATAGAAATCTGGTTAAATATAAATCTGGTATGATATATAATTTATATAAACTGAATTCTATATGTACTTTACTGAACATGAAACTTCTGTGAGGTTTAATACTACTTACATTATAAAACATCTCCCCAAAGTCATGTTTTTGTGACATTTGCTAGTCAAAAAAAAAATGTGTTAAAAATTGCTCTTTGGAAAAAACAGACTTGACTTGAATTTTCCAGTGTTAAGCATATTTTCTCAGTTTGTAATACCAATTTGCATGATTTTGAGTGGAGGAGACCCTGACCTAGAATTCAATACCGAAGCCTTTGCCAACTTCAAAATAAGCAAATTTTGGACTTAAAGAAGTGCTTTTGAATCTAATTTTGCTCACTGAGTGCCAGTTGCTGTTTTTCAAACAGGGTTTATCTGTTGTCAATAAACCAGGTTATCTAGGTCATATCATATCATTGCATTTATCATCTAGGGACTAAAAGACGCGATCCTCAGGTGCCTGATGTAGGCCCATTTGGGTCTCTTGATTATAGAATTTTCGAACAGTAATCCTTCTAGTTGTTCTTACAGATTTATGCACCTTTTTATACACCTATAGGGATGTTTGGTGTGATGGCACAGGTTATCTTTATGTGCCTGTAAGATTTGGTTTATGTTCACTTAGATTCGCCCTTGTCTGTTTGTCGGTCTGCTCAAAGATTTGTGCCGTGCATATGTCAAAAAGCATTTTCCCAAAAAGTGAACAGTATGTGTTGCTTATATGAGAAAATAACCTTGGCCAAAAAAAGTTTTGTGAGATTTTTCGTTACAGGATAAAATCAATGCAAATTAGAAATTAAAATGGTTAAATTTGTTGTTAAGTTCAAGACCACTCGGGAAGGGATTCCTCCTGCACAGCAGAACCATCCAGTTGGTCAACTTATCAAGCATGAAGCTGAAGGAATCTCCACGTGTCCAAGACGCTCGTGCAGAGACTCAAGTCCCGTGTGTTCAGATGTATCTAGTGAATTTATGTCTGCTGATAGTGAAAGTGAAGACTCGTCCACAGATGGCTTCAAAAAGTGTTCGCAATCAAAGGTCCGTGGTCAGGTTACTGTAAGAAATTCAACTTCAGTTCCTGGACGATACGAGTTGTTCACGTTAAAAGAAAAGTTGAAAATAGTGGACTTTGCACATGTTCACGGGGTGCGAAAGACTTCTAGGGAATTTAAAGTTCCTAGGTCATCTATATCCAACTGGATGTATACAGATTTCACTGAGCGGAATGAGATGGGTAAGCTTCCATCCGTGGGCAGACCTTTGAGCTATTCACAGGAGATAGATAACAAAATCTGCCAGTATGTTCGGGAGCAGCAAGATCTACAGAACAGTGTTTCAATGGATGAACTTTGTCACTATGCTATAGGGCTGGTTCATCTCTACAACCCAGAGTTCAAGGCTAGTCGGCATTGGGCCAGTCGTTTTTTGGATCGTCACAACATTGTTCTGCGGTCCAAAACAGAGGTAAATGCAACAAAACGCATAATTACTGTTTGATCAACATTTTCCATATCAAGGTTTTTCCCGGATTTCTCTTTAGTCTTTACCCTGCTTAATTTCTAAAATGGACTGGTCTATCATTCAATTTGGGCAGTACCATTCATTAGTAGAAGGGGTGTTCTCTGAAAATTTACTGACTGATAGCGAACAGTGCAGACCATGATCAGCCTGCACGGATGTGCAAAGCTATACCATTGATGTTTTACATCATCCTAAAGAATGACTATTACTCTTGGATACTTTTAGAATGATGAGTAGTTTATATCTGGGTCATGAAAAATAAACTGCTAGTTCACGAAAAACCGTGTTACGGATTATGTGGACCAAACAGTAACTCTGTGCTTGTGCATTTATACTTCTGTCCATACAAATTTTTATATAGCAAATCTCAGAAACATATTCATGCATTTTCGACACAGACACATCATCAGTTGTGCATACCATGCCTTTTTGTTTCTCTGTTCACTTTTGTAGATTTGGTAGAGTGTAACTGTTCTTCTTCTGTTATCATGCCATCAGTTTTGTAGCTGTGTTTGTAAGATTTACCAAGTGTTGATTATTTATCAGTTTTATTTTTCTGCCGGTTTTGATATTGAATCTGGACAATATTGAACAGCCTTATTACAATGAACACATTTTTATTTTATTCTATGTTTAGATCAAACAAAACCTGGATAATACAGGCATTCATTTCGTCCCCGTGCAACATCAAACTGTTGGTGTTTCACTGTATTATTTGTGATTTCAGAGGCTGAAGTCTCATCTGTTATTATGCCCCCCTTCGAAGAAGGAGGGGTGTATTGTTTTGCAGATGTTGGTCGGTCGGTTGGTCGGTCTGTATGTAGACCAATCCATTTCCAGATGATAACTCAAGAACACTTGTGCCTAGGATCATGAAAGTTGATAGGAAGGTTGGTCACAGTGACCCGGAACAGTTAAATGGTTTCCGGATAATAACTCAAGATTGCTTGGGCCTAGGATCTAGAAAGTTGATAGGGAGGTTGATCATGACCAGCAGATGATCCCTATTGATTTCGGTCAGTAGGCCAAAGGTCAAGGTCACAGTGACCAAGAACAGTAAAATGGTTTCCGGGTGATAACTCAAGAACACTTGGGCCTGGGATCAGGAAAATTGATTGGGAGGTTGATTATGACCAGCAGATGACCCCTGTTGATTTTGAGGTCAATAGGTCAAAGGTCAGTGTCACATTGAACCAGAATAGTAGAACTTTTGTTTACAGTGAGCAAATAATTTTTGTTTCCATGTGCAATTACTGAATGCATCAAGGGGCGCATTTCGTGTTCAATGAGCTCTTGTTGACAATTATACTTTTTTTATACTTTCAGGCAAATGCAGAAGCCAACAGAAATGCCGGTAAGATGAAAAGACATAATTTGACAATGGCCGGAGCCAAGAAACCTGTAGTGGAATATACAAGAAATAACAGTTCAGATAATAGTAAGTTATACTGATATTCAGGAAGAAGGCAGTAGGCTGATTAGGGAGAAAAAAACAGATGCATGGTGGGAATTTGGCCATCATAGTATCTTTTCTTTTTTATGTTATTTAATAATCATTTAGGTTAAGATAGTGGACCAGTAAATGCAAATGACACTTTCTGTGTGGCTATATATTATCATCAGTTTTTAGCATTCTTAAAACCAGAGAATGATGGAAATGTGTAATCAGTTATGGATTTACTACCTTAAAACTGTTACATAAAGATTAATTATTTTATTCACTAACTTCGGTTTCTTGCATTTGTTTATATTCATAATATGTATGTATATGTTTAAATCGTTATTTAATCATGGATTTAGAGGTTGCACTGGCTTACAGGCAAAAACCAAATTCCATACAAAAAGTAAATTTTCTGTTTCTTGAGTGGTTTAAATGTTAAATCAAGGAACTTATATGCCAACATAATAGATGTTTTAGTGAAAACTACACAATTTAATATTAACAAAATTAATAATAATTTCTCAAAATTTTGTAAATTCATATTTGACAGCCTCACCGGCAAAAGCAGATAAGAAGAAATCTGTAGCCAAAAAGAGTACAACACAAGGGTCTACACTTAACACAGGTCAGATCTGGGAGGCTCCATGGCTTAAAATAAAGAAAGGAAGTGAAGACAAGAAACCTTCTCTCAAAGTCCAACCCCCAGGTAAGTACAGAATATGTAAAAAATCGAGCCCCTGATAAATATATAAAATATATGTAATCCCATGCCCTGTTTAATATAGAAAATGTAATGAATTGTACAGGCTATGCAGTTTTGCTAGATTTAAGGACAAACACTGTAATTTTTGTAAGATTTTTTCGTTTTATTTCTTAACCTTTAGTATCCTGTCATCACCACCGCACACACACACAGCATAAATGAAAATCCTTACGGAACTTTAAGTCAAAGTAAATCTGAAACTGAAATGCATGAAGGTATAATTTGTGTTACATTATGTTACAGATAAGTTTACAACATCTACTATCAGCAGTAGTGGTAGTAACACTAGTAAAAGCAGTAAAGACATGGCCACAGTGTTACAGGAACGACTGTCTACATCAGAAGATGCTGGAACTGTTGGTATGTATTTTGTATATAGCTTAATCATTTAGAACCAATCTAAGGCAAGCCTCCGTGTTTTATATAACACATAATATCTTTTATGTTATGGAACTAAAAAATGATTTCAAATTTATTGAAATATGTAAATTTTTATGCTTACTGTAAAATCATTTAATTTCGTGGGCATGAAATTTTGTTGTTTTGGTCAAAACGGCAATTTCATTGGGATATGAATTCGTGGATTTCAACTTTTGAACATAAAATGAATGGGAATTTTACTTGTTCGTTGGGATTAAATTTCGTGGATTGACTCCACGAAAATTAGCCCCCCACGAATATTAGTGATTTTACAGTATCTTGACTAAAGGCCTTACAGTAGAAGTGAATAGCTGTAAGTTACTTATATTGAATACTAACTCGTATATGTATGTATTCCAGGGCCTCTAGAAAGGTTAACTGGCCCCAATATGCATAACTAAAATTCTGTTATTCAGTGAAATGATATGAAACAGTATGGAAGTCAGCTGTGCTGTATACAACTGCTCATATAGCTGACTATTATTGGGTATTATGATCACACAGTACCTGCACTGATACGCATAACTAAAATTCTGTTATTCAGTAATCATACACAGTGTGAAATGATATGAAACAGTGTGGAAGTCAGCTGTGCTGTATATAACTGCTCATATAGCTGACTATTATTGGGTATTATGATCACACAATACGCGTATCAAAAATTTAACAGTTATATTTAGCCAGCATACAAAGGACATTATGTTATATTTGTTATTAAACCTCCAGATACAAAGTATATGAGCCCGCTCACTTAGCTCAATAGGGAGAGTGCAGATCTACGGATTGCGGGGTCATGAGTTAGATCCCCGGGCAGGGCGTATGTTCTTCGTGACGATTTGATAAAAGACATTGTGTCTGATATCATTCAACCTCCACCTCTGATTCAAGTGGGGAAGTTGGCAGTAACTTGAGGAGAACAGGTTTGTACCGGTACAGAATCCAGGAACACTGGTTAGGTTAACTGCCCGCCGTTACATAACTGAAATACTGTTGAAAAACGGCGTTAAACCCAAAACAAACAAAACAAAACAAAGTATATGTGACTATATTGGAGTCATACGCATTCATCCATACTTTCATAATACTAAAGAGTATGTAAATGTCCAAGGTTACTTGGTTTAAGGTCAAGGTCACACTCACAGGTCAAAAGTTGTATAGATTTATTGTTCACTCCATATGTTCTAAACTGCTGGAAGGATTTTCATTAAACTAAAATTAATTGTTAACCTCATCAAGATGTTGTGCAGAGGAAACAACTGAGGTCACTAGGTTTGAAGTCAAGGTCATAACTTGAAAAGTCATATAGCTTTATTTTGTGTCAGATCTGTATCTTCTAAAGCACTGGGATGATTTTCATAAAATAAGATGTCATGCAGAATGCATGATCTATGTCATTAGGTCCAACCCCCTTCCCTTGATCAAAGCGGCATCTGATGGTATTAGTTACCTATTTGTTACTTTGAAGTTCGTAACCCTAGTTGATATATTTTTGTGTTTTTTTTTTCCAGTTCTCAAAAGCTTATGTAAGGAGTATTATGAACATAACAAATTCAGAGGGTCAAGGCTATTGTGAATCAATTTTCTAGATTTTCTTTCATTTCTTGACAGTAAGGTTATAAAACAAACAGCTTTACACATTTCAGTAGAATATGATTTTACAACTTTTGCACTTTAGTGTTTAATTCTTTCTCAGATTTTGAAATGCTGAAATTGGACTTTGCAAATTAGAAGCGACTTCAATGAAATGTCATGAAAAATCTATAAGATTCACAATAGCCTATTTGCACAGAGGAAAAAAAAACGAGATTTAGAAACCCTTGTCACCTAGGAAGCTAACTGTTTTAGTATTGGTAACTGTGAAATCTCCAAAATTCTTTTCGAGCACAAATTGTTGGGATTATAAAAAAAAATGTTTTTTATATGCCCGAAGGGGGTGTATTACGTTATAACGATAGTGTCGGTCCTTCCATCTGCTAGCAGTTTCATGTCTGCTCTGTAACTCTTGAACCCCTTGAAGGATTTCGAAGAAACTTCACACAAATGTTCACCACATCAAGACGACATGCAGAGCACATGTTTTGGATGGCTCGCTACAAGGTCAAGGTCACACTTAGAGGTCAAAGGTCATATGACTTTGTTTCATGTCCGCTCTGTAACTCTTGAACTGCTTGAAGGATTTTAAAGAAACTTGATACAAATGTTCACCACATCAAGACAACATACAGAGCACATGTTTTGGATGGCTCACTTCAAGGTCAAGATCAAACATTGGGGTCAAAGGTCATACCTTCGGGCGTATATTGCTCTGCATTGCAGTGCTCTTGTTACATTTTGTTAGCTCGACTATTCAAAGAATAGTCTAGCTATTCTACTCACCCTGGCGTCGGCGTCACACCTTGGTTAAGTTTTTGCATGCAAGTACATACAGTTTAATTAAAGGCATATAGCTTTGAAACTTATTTTTTCTTTTTCTAGGTCAATTACCAACCTCTCTGGGTCAAGTCCCATAACTCTGACATGTATTTTGAGCAAATTATGCCCCCTTTTGGACTTAGAAAATTTTGGTTAAAGTTTTACATGCAAGTAACTATCTCCAAAACTAATGCAGATATTGATTTGAAACTTCACATGTGTCTTCGGGGTTATAAAACTAGTTGAAAGCAGCAAGTCCCATAACTCTGACTTTCATTTTGGCCAAATTATGCCCCCTTTTGGACTTAGAAAATTCTGGTTAAAGTTTCGCGTGCAAGTACATACAGCTATTTCTAAAAGGCATATAGATTTGAAACTTATTTTTTCTTTTTCTAGATCAATTACCAACCTCACTGGGCCAAGACCCATAACTCTGACATGTATTTTGAGCAAAGTATGCCCCCTTTTAGACTAAGAAAATTTTGGTTAAAGTTTTACATGCAAGTTACTATCTCCAAAACCAATGCAAATATTGATTTGAAACTTCACGTGTCTTCGGGGTTATAAAACTAGTTGATAGCAGCAAGTCCCATAACTCTGACCTTCATTTTGGCCAAATTATGCCCCCTTTTGTACTTAGAAAATTCTGGTTAAAGTTTTGCGTGCAAGTACATACAGCTATTTCTAAAAGGCATAATTTATAGATTTGAAACTTATTTTTTCTTTTTCTACATCAATTACCAACTTCACTGGGTCAAGTCCCATAACTCTGACATGTTTTTTGAGCAAATTATGCCCCCTTTTAGACTTAGAAAATTTTGGTTAAAGTTTTACATGCAAGTTATTATCTCCAAAACTAATGCAGATATTGATTTGAAACTTCACATGTGTCTTCGGGGTTATAAAACTAGTTGATGGCAGCAAGTCCGATAACTCTGACCTTCATTTTGGCCAAATTATGCCCCCTTTTGGACTTAGCAAATTCTGGTTAAAGTTTTGCGTGCAAGTACATACAGCTATTACTAAAAGGCATATAGATTTGAAACTTATTTTTTCTTTTTCTAGATGAATTACTAACCTCACTGGATCAAGTCCCATAACTCTGGCATGTATTTTGGGCAAATTATGCCCCCTTTTGGACTTCTGGTTAAAGTTTTACATGCAAGTTTCTATCTCCAAAACTAATGCAGATATTGAATTGAAACTTCACATGTGCCTTCGGGGTTATAAAACTAGTTGATAGCAGCAAGTCCCATAACTGATATGCATTTTGGTCAAATTATTCCCCCTTTTGAACTTAAAGCTCTTTTGATATTTAACCTTTTTGGGTAATATTTTCTTGCTTCTGGGACAATATTTTGAATAGTCGAGCTTGGCTGTCTTACGGACAGCTCTTGTTTTCAGTGTTAGATGTTGATTTTCATGTATCATATGAAGAGGACAACACTGAAGAGTTTCTTTGTTTGAATTGTAGATGTTTCTTTTGATAGATTTAGATTTTAGCATTAATGTCTGTAAAAGATTATTTTGGAATGTTATAAAATGGGATATAGTTTTAGCTTGGTGTATTTCATTCTAAACCAATAATGCCAGTTATTCTGCTCTTAAAATCACTTGAAATAGCACAAGAAACCTTTAAAAATCAAATAGAAAATTTGGAAAGATGTAGTCAAATATTCCATAGGGCATACATAATCTTTCCTTGTAAATGTCAGTTTTAGTGGTAGATGATGATAAACATTTGTGTACACCTGAATTTAGCAGAAGCCTTTTGGGTCAAGTTGCTATTAAGGTTGCTGACTTAAAACAATAAATTATTACCTCGTTTTTGCTGTTTTATGGGTTTAAACCCTTCTTTGGATGTAGAATTATTTCTTTCAGTCATTAGTGGTATATACTTTTGTTTCAGATTTAGAGTCTCTGGGTACAAGGCTGGACCACATTATACCTGACAAAGATAGAATGCGCAAAAAGATGGGTAATGAATGACTTTTAAATTGTTTAATTTTACCGGTACTAAATGATATTGTTTTTGCTATAACCATCATTTTATGGGGATATGATATGTGGTTTTCAACTGGTCTTCTGAACATAAAAGAAATGGGAATTAGCCCTTATCATGCTGGACATGATTGATTCTGCCTGTTTACCATTCAGTCAGTATCTTTTTGGTAAGCACCGCTTTTAACAGTTAATGGTTCTGGTATTATTATGTCTCCCCCAATTGGGGGAGACATTGTTTTTGCCCTGTCCATCCATTCGTCTGTCCATAGGTCACACTTCATTTCCAATCAATAACTGGAGAACAATTTTACCTAGAATCTTCAAACTTCATAGGGTGGCAGGGCTTATGGAGTAGACAACCCCTCTTGATTTGGGGTCAGTCCATCAAAGGTCAAGGTCACAGGGTCCGGACCATGGAAAACCATTTCTGATCAATAACTTGAGAACCACTTGACCCAGAATGTTGAAACATCAGAGGATGATTGATCATGCAGGGTAGATGAACCCTATTGACTTTGGGGATCACTGCATTAAAGGTCAATGTCACAGGGGCCTGAACAAGGAAATCTATTTTCGGTCTGTAACTTGAGAACCACTTGACCCAGAATGTTGAAACTTCATAGGATGATTGGCCATGCAGAGAGGATGACCCCTATCGATTTTGGGTCACTCTGTTAAAGGTCAAGGTCACTGGGGCCTGAACATGGAAAACCATTTCTGGTCAATAACTTGAAAATCTATTTACCCAGAATGTTGAAACTTAATAGAATGATTGGTCATGCAGAGCAGATGACACAGATGACAGGTCAAGGTCGCAGTGGATAGAAAATGGAAATCCATTTCTGGTTTATAACTTGAGAACCATTTGACTCAGAACCTTCAAACATCATAGGGAGATAGGAATTACTGAGTAGATGACCACTAATGATTTTGGGGGTCACTCTGTTAAAGGTCAAGGTTATAGGGGCCCGAACATGGACAACCGTATCCAATTCATAACTTGAGAACCACTAGGCCCAGAATGTTGAAACTTAGTGGGATGATTGAACATGCCAAGTATGTTATCCCTATTGCAGCCAACCATCAGTGTCTCTCTGACTTTCGCTCTTGTCCCCTATTGACTTCATGCATATACAACTATGCATTGGGGGAGACATGCGCTTTTTTACAAAAGCACCTTCCAGTTTTACATGGATTTGTTTATTCTGCAACATTTTTATCTTATTTCAGTGAAACATAAATGCAGCAGAAAATGTTTGAACGATGTAAATGATGATGGGGAGAAATTAAAGGGCAATAATCCACTACTTATACCACTGTTTTTTGGATGGGAAAGGTAGTCTTTCTTGTTAAACTGTGTCATAATTTTGTTCGATACACAGCCAGATACAAAATACATAAAGCTAAATTGGAGTCACATGCATACCTAAGCCTCTTCGTAATTTCTTCTCTGAAATCCTGTAATGGATTTTCAAATACTGCAAAAAAAATTAATTTCGTGGGCGTGAAATTTCATGGTTTTGGTCAAAACCACAATTTTGTGGGGATTTGAATTCTCGGATGTCAACTTTTGAACATAAAAATGAATGGGAATTTTACTTGTTTGTTGGTATAAAATTTCGTGGATTGACTGAACCATGAAATCCATGAAAAAATTAGTCCCCTACGAATATTAATGATTTCACAGTAAGTCTTCATAAATGTTCACCATTGTAATATGATGAGACACAGGGATCACCTAGGTTCAAGGTCACATAGAGGTCAGGGGGCCTCCGTGGCCGAGTGGTTAGAGTCGTTGACTTCAAACCATTTGCCCCTCATCGATGTGGGTTCGAAACCTCACTTGAGGCGTAGAATTCTTCACATGAGGAAGCCATCCAGCTGGCTTACGGAAGGTCGGTGGTTCTACCCAGGTGCCCGCTCGTGATGAAATTATGTACGGAGGGGCACCTGGGGTCTTCCTCCACCATTAAAGCTGGAAAGTCGCCATATGACCTAAAATTGTGTCGGTGCGACGTTAAACCCAACAAAATAAATAAATAAATAAACATAGAGGTCAGATCAATTTATATTGTGGCAACTCTGTATCTTTAAACAGCTGAAGGAATTTTCATAGAATCAGAGATCTCAAGAGATTTGCTGACAGACTGAACGTTCAGGGAAAATACACAGAATTCAGTCAAAATACTTGATCTACATTTTTTTCTTTTTTTCCATAATGCAAGTTATGATGAATGCTACATGGACGGATTTGTATAAATTAAGCTTGATAATTGTATGATACAATAGTAAGTTTAAATAAAGAATATTACATGAATGTCTTTTCATATTGAATTTATCAAACAAGTTGAATAAAATAATAAAATTGGAGGCTCTGCCGAGCATTTTATCAGTTTTATTCAGCCAGTTAAATGAATTTAATTTGGAAAGTCTCAGATGTAATATTCTTTTTATTACATGTTAACTTTTCAAGTCAAAACATCAAAACTTCTTCTTTCTCTAACTATTATAAACAAGTCATTTTGACCAAAGTCTCCTATACTATAAAGGACGTCGACATCAAAGTTTTATTACACTAGTGTATGATCAATTTTATGTAATGGCTTTATTACACTCCCGCGACGTCGAACATGTAATAAATATAATGTAAATACTTCTATGTGTCACATTCTGAAACAGACATGTAGCAAAGACCAAGCCTTATGGAAGACGTGTAGTGTTTTATCGTGCACCTTGCGGCCGACGTCTGCGGAATCTTGAGGAAGTGGACGCATTTCTCAATCTAACAAACAGTGGTCTGTCCATCGACAGCTTCTGTTGTGATTCAGAACTTCATGTTCATCATGAATTTATCCCAGTAAAGGTAACAACATGTTGTTTTTTTTAATTCTATGGTAGAATGAATATCATGTCATCAGACTGCCTGACTTTGAATCTTGTTTGTTGCTCACTAGTTACATTGTATATGGCTTATTTTGAAAGGATTCAGTTTTCCTATTAACCCTTAGCCTGCTGGCGGCGATTGGTTTTGCCTTTGCGACCAGTGCAGACCAAGATCAGCCTGCACATCCGTGCAGGCTGATCATGGTCTGCACTGTTCGCTATTCAGTTAGTAAATTTTCAGTGAACACCCCTTCGAATAATAAATGGTATTGCCCAAACTGAATGAGTCCATTTTAGAAATTTAGCATGCTAAGGGTTAAACAAAGACAGCTGAAAGTGTGTGTTACTGTAAAAGCACATATTTTTGCTGGGTCAAAATTTCGCAAATCGGCAATTTTGAGTATGTTCATGAGGTTTAATAAAAATGGTATTACACTTGAATTTGAATTATACTAATGGTGAATATGTATGGGAGGATTAATTTAGGGCCTCTTGAATATAGCAAAAAATAAACCATTGCAAAAATTTCTGCTTTTACAGTATTATGCAGGTATATCACTGTTTATACATCACAATTATTATGTAATGTCAGACATAGCGGCACACTGACAAATATTTGGTGGATGTCAAGGATGTATTTGATAATTCTTGGTATCATATTAGAATAGAAAGAATATATCTAAAATGGTGTCTTTCTCTTGATTAAAATCATTTTTTATCGTTAGATGCATCTTCATGATATTATTCCACCGCATTTTAACAATGTTTTTATTAGCTCACCTGTCACAAAGTGACAAGGTGAGCTTTTGTGATCGCGCGGCGTCCGTCGTCCGTCTGTCCGTCCGTGCGTGCGTGCGTCCGTGCGTCCGTAAACTTTTGCTTGTGACCACTCTAGAGGTCACATTTTTCATGGGATCTTTATGAAAGTTGGTCAGAATGTTCACCTTGATGATATCTAGGTCAAGTTCGAAACTGGGTCACGTGCCTTCAAAAACTAGGTCAGTAGGTCTAAAAATAGAAAAACCTTGTGACCTCTCTAGAGGCCATATATTTCACAAGAGCTTCATGAAAATTGGTCAGAACGTTCACCTTGATGATATCTAGGTCAAGTTCGAAACTGGGTAACGTGCCTTCAAAAACTAGGTCAGTAGGTCAAATAATAGAAAAACCTTGTGACCTCTCTAGAGGCCATATTTTTCATGGGATCTTTATGAAAGTTGGTCTGAATGTTCATCTTGATGATATCTAGGTCAAGTTCGAAACTGGGTCACGTGCGGTCAAAAACTAGGTCAGTAGGTCTAAAAATAGAAAAACCTTGTGACCTCTCTAGAGGCCATATATTTCAAGAGATCTTCATGAAAATGGGTCAGAATGTTCACCTTGATGATATCTAGGTCAGGTTCGAAAGTGGGTCACGTGCCTTCAAAAACTAGGTCAGTAGGTCTAAAAATAGAAAAACCTTGTGACCTTTCTAGAGGCCATATATTTCACAAGATCTTCATGAAAATTAATCAGAATGTTCACCTTGATGATATCTAGGTCAAGTTCGAAACTGGGTCACGTGCCATCAAAAACTAGGTCAGTAGGTCAAATAATAGAAAAACCTTGTGACCTCTCTAAAGGCCATATTTTTCATGGGATCTGTATGAAAGTTGGTCTGAATGTTCATCTTGATGATATCTAGGTCAAGTTCGAAACTGGGTCACGTTCGGTCAAAAGCTAGGTCAGTAGGTCTAAAAATAGAAAAACCTTGTGACCTCTCTAGAGGCCATATATTTCATGAAATCTTCATGAAAATTGGTCAGAATGTTCACCTTGATGATATCTAAATCAAGTTCGAAAGTGGGTCACGTGCCATCAAAAGCTAGGTCAGTAGGTCAAATAATAGAAAAAACCTTGTGACCTCTCTAGAGGCCATATTTTCCATGGGATCTGTATGAAAGTTGGTCTGAATGTTCATCTTGATGATATCTAGGTCAAGTTCGAAAGTGGGTCACGTGCCGTCAAAAACTAGGTCAGTAGGTCAAATAATAGAAAAACCTTGTGACCTCTCTAAAGGCCATATTTTTCAATGGATCTTCATGAAGGTTGGTTTGAATGTTCATCTTGATGATATCTAGGTCAAGTTCGAAACAGGGTCATGTGCGGTCAAAAACTAGGTCAGTAGGTCTAAAAATAGAAAAACCTTGTGACCTCTCTAGAGGCCATACTTGTGAATGGATCTCCATAAAAATTGGTCAGAATGTTCATCTTGATGATATTTAGGTCAAGTTCGAAAGTGGGTCACGTGCCATCAAAAAGTAGGTCAGTAGGTCAAATAATGAAAAAATGTTGTGACCTCTCTAGAGGCCATATTTTTCATGGGATCTGTATGAAAGTTGGTCTGAATGTTTATCTTGATGATATCTAGGTCAAGTTTGAAACTGGGTCAACTGTGATCAAAAACTAGGTCAGTAGGTCTTGAAATAGAAAAACCTTGTGACCTCTCTAGAGGCCATACCCTTGAATGGATCTTCATGAAAATTGGTCAGAATGTTCACCTTGATGATATCTAGGTCAAGTTCGAAACTGGGTCACGTGCCTTAAAAAACTAGGTCAATAGGTCAAATAATAGAAAAACCTTGTGACCTCTCTAGAGACCATATTTTTCAATGGATCTTCATGAAAATTGGTTAGAATTTTTATCTTGATGATATCTAGGTCAAGTTCAAAACTGGGTCACATGAGCTCAAAAACTAGGTCACTATGTCAATTAATAGAAAAAACGACGTCATACTCAAAACTGGATCATGTGGGAAGAGGTGAGCGATTCAGGACCATCATGGTCCTCTTGTTGAACTACATATCACGGGTTTAGTGTATAATTTCTTTGATAATTGTATTTCATACAACTGTTTTGTAAACTGAATTGTTAGACACTGTCCATTAAGACTGAATTTATTAAATATCCACAACTCTATTGTAAATTTGGTGACATATGCTTTCTCATCTACAACTAAAACAAGCAGACGTGCAGCTGTTTTAAAAGGGAGTTCAAATAGAAAGTTATAAAGTAAATGTAAGTCTATCGCTTTATATGTAACCAAAAGCGTATCAACTTGAAAAAAGGTAAAAAAATGGCTTATCTTTATTCTGCAAAAGCATACCTTGCAGTGATTTCTGTTTCATTTTCAAAACTTAACTTTTTTTAGGGTTTTTTATGTGTATATTGATAGATTTGATGATTTTCAGACTTTCTGTGACATCAAAGATATATCATACGGCAAAGAGAATGTGGTTATATCTTGTGTCAATGGAATAGATCGTCAATACCCTGATTACGTAGACTATTCAAACCAGCGTATTCCTGCCTCGGGCGTCAAATTGAACCTTGACCCCAATTTCCTAGAATGTTGCGACTGTGAGGACAATTGTAGGGTAAGTGAAAATTTTATTCATCAAATTTGTATCTTTACATTACAATTTCACGTGAGGAAGTCAATACTGGACACCCTCGATTGTGAAATATGCGGTTTTGAAAGTTTCCTCACTGAACGGAGTGGTTAGAATGAAACAAAAACATAAATCTGCATGCCAATATTTTCAGCATTTATAACTCTCCATAATTTTCAGCAGGCCCGACGGGCTAGCTTATTGGATGTACAGCTGACCTGAGGTAAAATCGACCCCTGTGACATTGTCTTGAAATAGCTTGTCCCTTGCCTCAGTGGTTTTCAATCCCTGCTCTGATTGTCACATGAGGAAGGTCAAGGGTTCTACCAGTCTATGATCCTTGATGTAGTTTTGCTATAGTTATGTTTATTCAGGACAGTTGTTACTTGTTATTAGGACCGTAAGAAGTGTCGGTGTCAGCAACTCACAGTGGAGACATCAGCTGTCATTAATGGCGGGAAACCAATTCCTGATGCTGGGTACCATCATAGACGTCTTCCAGAACCTCTCCTGTCCGGGTAAGTATTATCTTTTAAATTGTCCTAAACCTTTTTAATAGATGCATAACACTATTACAAGAAGACCAGGAGAATTTCTTTGAGTGCATTTATGTAGTTTAGTTTATAAAACAAAACAATAAATCTCTGCGTAAGTGTTTCACCAAACTATCAAATTCATTTAGATCATGCATTTGATCCTGAGCAACTCTTGTTTATACACTGCTAAAACGTTCCATTGGATAAAATGAAGTTTTGTACTCACAGTGAAGAAGCAATAATTCCTGATTATGTAGTATATATTTAGAAGCAGTAACTAGATTAATGTTTGATTACAACTGTGTTACAGGGTGTATGAGTGCAATTCAAGATGTAAATGTGACAAGAGATGTCGTAATAGAGTTGTTCAGAATGGTCTTTCTAACAGACTTCAAGTGTTCAAGACCGAGAAAAGGTAAGACAGGCATAATTTAATTATATGTTGAATTGTTCTCCATACTAAAGCTTTAACTCTGAGACATGTTGATCATCAATTTGTTCAATATCCAAACTTTTGTCAGTGCTGCCTTGATAACTCTGGTGGTTAGATCGGCTGTCCGAAGACATTTGTTTTGATTTTAATCACCAGTCAGACCGATGTTTTCCTTGCCAATCCAACAAAAGGACAACCTGTATGAGGTCATTTTTTGAAATTCCAGGTTTGCTTAATGTGAAGAGAAATTGAGGTTTGGGGTTCTGTTCTCCGTGATAATTTAACAGAAGACAGTATGTCTTAAGACATTCATCCTCCGCCTCCGATTCTTGTTGAGAAGTTGTGCAGAAGTCATTTTGTTACTTATGAAGAACTAGTTACTGGTAGTTGATGGTATAGAATCCAGAAACTGCCTTGTTCTTCGATTGTCCTTAACATTACAGAAATACCATTGGGGTGTTAAACAAAAATCAAATAATCAAGAACAAGGTAAGGTTATTTATTAATGTTTAGCTTATATTAAAAAAAGATGTATATTAAACTGGGCATTTTTCACCTTGTAAATCTTTGAATGCAATGAGAGAAGTTATTGTTGTGATGTATCTGAAATGTTAAACAAATGTTAAAACTAAATATGTACTTAAATGTTGATGCTTCTTGCAGAGGTTGGGGTTTACGTTGCCTTGACGACATTCCAAAGGGAGGCTTTATCTGTATCTACGCTGGCCAGTTGTTAACTGATCAAGGTGCTAATGAGGATGGACAACAATATGGAGACGAATATCTGGCTGAATTAGACTACATAGAGGTATTTACTGCTCCTATTCTAATTTTATTATATACTTACAAATTTCCTGTCTCCAGTACAACATGTATTTTAGTAACAAATGCAAAACCCTGTTATAAGGCTGTATTAAACTCCATCAGATGTAGAAAAATATTTAATCTGCAATGACATAATGATGTCATTTTGATGTTCCTAGAGTCAGAAAGTTTCATCAATCGAGTTTTCAGTCTTATTTGTCCAAAAATATAGTAAATTTTGGCTGATATTACACTTAAAATAGGTATATGAGCCGCGCCATGAGAAAATCAACATAGTGGCTTTGCGACCAGCATGGATCCAGACCAGCCTGCGCATCTGCGCAGTCTTGTCAGGATCCATGCTGTTCGCTTTCAAAGTCTATTGCAATTAGAGAAACAGTTAGTGAACAGCATGGATCCTAACCAGACTGTGCGGATGCGCAGGCTGGTCTGGATCCATGCTTGTTGCAAAGCCACAGTGTTGATTTTCTCATGGCGCGGCTCATATGTATATAATAAAAGGGTCATTAAAACAGTCCCTTGATGTGCACTTATGCATTTGGCTCTCTTAGGTTTTGCCAGGCTGGCTTACACTTGTGACATGCACCTCAAATCCTCCAGTTGATCATGTTATTAGTCTTAAGTGATATGTAGATTAAAGGAGAGATATGAGAGTGATGTAGATTTGGTTATTTTAGGTTGTAGAGAGACAGAAGGAAGGCTATGAAAGTGATGTAGAAGATATAGATGAAGGTATAGGAGGAGTTGATGAGGACTTTGAAAGTGAAGAAAGTGAAGATGCTGGACATGAATCTGATTCTGACGAGTAAGCTAATGAGACTGCTATTAATACAAAACTTGTTTTATCCAATTCTTAAACATCTACTGGCTAGCGTTCTAAAACTGGACACATGAAATATTTTTCATGATAACTCATGGAAATAGATATATCTAGTGATTGAAATTTCACGTGAACAAAGCTAGGTTCTCCTCCCAACTAAAGAGCTCATTTTTTTTACTTATAAAATTAGGTCAAGTAGTTTTTCGAGGCCCGAACGAAGGGCGACCGAATCATGTTGTTTAAAGGTCTAACAGTACCATGTTTCCAGACAGCAAGTTGTCACTTTATTGATTTTCAGTTTACGTTCAGCATTGAATTAGACTTTATTTTCAACCAAGGGAAAGTAGTCATACAGTGTCTGAGTTATAGAATTACACAAATTACCTCCCTTGAATCGATAATTTGGTCGTATCTCTCTCGACTAAATCTTTTAAAATTTCACTATTCGAAGTGGATATTTGATATGAAAATGTGTTTTAGGGTGTATTGAAATCTTGCACTAAATTGTCAAAGCTGTATTTCCCTGGTTTAAGTGATTACTATATGTCTTGTCTGCTTACTCAAATTTGCATGGGGCCAATGGTGGGACCTCACTCAAATACTTCGCATATGCATCGTGCCACTTCCGTTTTCCCCCGTTATGTAAACCTGCTTCGTTGGTGCAGACAAAATGAAATGTAGCATTTCTTGTAAAATACATAAATTTAACCGTTGTTACTTTGCCGTGTTGTTGAAAATCAAGCGTCCATTTGATCGTAAACAGATAAGCAAGGTTAAAGACCGAAATAAAGCGTTTAGAGGACTGTCTGGTTTAGTAGTCCTCTGGATTTGGTGGTCGCTAGCCAGAAAAGAATGATTAAGAGATATACACATTTTGTGACGTAGTTGACAAAACTAAATACAAACGTGTGTTGATGCAAAAAGGAATGATTAACATGCAAGTTAATATGAGCCGTGCCATGGGAAAACCAACATAGTGGCTTTGCGACCAGCATGGATCCAGACCAGCCTGCGCAGTCTGGTCAGGATTCATGCTGTTCGCTAACTGTTTCTCTAATTGCAGTAGGCTTTAAAAGCGAACAGCATGGATCCTGACCAGACTGCGCAAATGCGCAGGCTGGTCTGGATCCATACTGGTCGCAAACCCACTATGTTGGTTTTCTCATGGCACGGCTCATATTAATTAGATAAGCAATAAAAAACATGAATATGCAGAAATATTTCTGACCCTAAGGATCAAAGATGATTTACTTATATTAATTGAATATTTAAAAGCATATTTGTTTAGTTTTGTATAAGTATTGACATTGAAACATTTATTTTTTAGGTCATTTTCTGATAAAATAGTTCATGGCCGTGAAGAGGAAACAGTGGCAGAAAAATCACATCATACGAGGTAAGGCATTGCAATACACATTTGGGCACCTTGAATCTTCCTCCACCAGATGGTGCAAAATCACCACATGACCTAATTTGTGTTGGTTTAAGGTAAAACCCAACAAAACCTCCAAGCTCAGCAATTTCTTATCTGAAAGCTGAAACTATGTTTTAGGATTAAATCAAATAAGAAATGCTTTCTAAAAAAATTTAAGTTTTGCCGACACTTTGTCCAAGACTGATGAGTAATTATGTCTCCCCCAGGAGACATATTGTTTTTGCCCTGTCCGTCCGTCTGTCCTTCCGTCCGTCCGTCCGTACGTCACACTTCATTTCCGAGCAATAACTGGAGAACCATATGACCTAGAACCTTCAAACTTCATAGGGTTGTAGGGCTGCTGGAGTAGACGACCCCTATTGATTTTGGGGTAACTCCGTCAAAGGTCAAGGTCACAGGGGCCTGAACATTGAAAACCATTTCCGATCAATAACTAGAGAACCACTTGACCCAGAGTGTTGAAACTTCCTAGGATGATTGATCATGAAGAGTAGATGACCCCTATTGATTTTGGGGTCACTCCGTCAAAGGTCAAGATCACAGGGGCCTGAACATTGAAAACCATTTCCAATCAATAACTAGAGAACCACCTGACCCAGAATGTTGAAACTTGATAGGATGCTTGGTCATAAAGAGTAGATGACCCTTATTGATTATGGGATCACTCCGTCAAAGGTCAAGGTCACAGGGGCCTGAACATTAAAAACCATTTCTGATCAATAACTAGAGAACCACTTGACCCAGAATGTTGAAACTTCATTGGATGATTGTACATGCAAAGTAGATGACCCCTATCGATTTTGGGGTCACTCCATTAAAGGTCAAGGTCACAGGGGCCTGAACATTGAAAACCATTTCCGGTCATTAACTTGAGAACCACTTGACCCAGAATGTTGAAACTTAATAGGATGATTGGTCATAAAGAGTAGATGACCCCTAACGATTTTGGGGTCACTCTGTGAAAGGTCAAGGTCACAGGGGCCCGAACATTGAAAAACATTTCCGGTCAGTAACTTGAGAACCAATTGACCCAGAATGATGAAACTTCGTAGGTTGATTGGTCATGCAGAGTAGATGAACCCTAACGATTTTAGGGTCAATCTGTTAAAGGTCAAGGCAACAGGGGCCTGAACATGGAAAACCATTTCCAATCAATAACTTGAGAACCTCTCTACCCAAAATGTTGAAACTTCATAGGATGATTGTTCATGCAGAGTGAATGACCCTTATTGTTTTTGGGGTCACTCCGTTAAAGGTCAAGGTCACAGAGGCCTGAACATTGATAACCAGTTCCCATCAATAACTTGAGAACCACTTGACCCAGAATGTTGAAACTTCATAGGATGATTGAACATGCAGAGTAGATGACCCCTATTGATTTTGGGGTCAGTCTATTAAAGGTCAAGGTCACAGTGGCCTGTTCATGTAAAATCATTTTTTGGAAATAACTTGAGAACCACTTGACCTACAACGTTGAAACTTAATAGGATGATTGGACATGCAGAGTAGATGACCCCTATTTATTTTGAGGTCATTTGATCAAAGGTCAAGGTCACAGGAGCCTGAACAGTGACTTGAGAACCACTAGGCCACGAGTGTTGAAATTTAGTGGGATGACTGGACATGCCAAGTAGATGATCCCTATTGCAGCCAACCATCAGTGTCTCTTTGACTTTCGCTCCTGACCCCTATTGACTTCTTGCCTATAGGACTTTGCATTGGGGGAGACATGCTCTTTTTTACAAAAGCATTTTCTAGTTTTACTTTGATAATTGATTTTTTTGACCCCAGTGACAAAGACCGGGGAGGCACATACATAAGTGTTTGAAATGTCCAGTCGTCCATCCGTCTGTCATATTTTCTTGTATACTCATTTCCTGTTTCAGTTCAAATGAAGCTTTATATACATCATGAGCATGAAGTGGACATGGGCATATTAGGACAAGATATTTTTCCTTTCATTTTTGCCCTTAGTGTCTATGTACTTTGAAATATTACAGCTTCATATGAAACTTGTGTACTCAATTGTCCTACAGGTAGCTTCCATCCAATTCAATTGAAACTTGGGTTACATTACCACTGTGAAGTGGAGCTTCGTGTCCAACTACTGTAAAAGCACATATTTTCGCTGGGTCATAATTTCGCGAATCTGAAATTTTGAGTATGTTTGCGAGGTTTAATATTCGCGAAATTGTAAAAATGGTATCCTACTTGAATTAAAATTATACTAATGGTGAATATTTACGCAAGGATTAATTTTCACATAATATAGGGCCTCGCGAATATAGCGAAAATTAAACCCTTACGAAAAATTTTTTATTTTACTGTATCTATTTGAATAAGCTCCTTTTTTCAGACTTCATAATTTAGTTTCTGTCAAGCATTTTCATGGGGCATGTATCATGCAGTGTTGACACCATTCTTGTTTTTTTTCACAGACGGAAAAGTCGGCAAGAATCAGAGAAGCAGAATAAAGATGATAAAGGAACAAAAGCTAGCGGTTCTAAGTCACAGAGATCAAGTAGAGATACGTATGTGATATATTTCATGAAATTCTATACTTTTATATAGCCAGTTGAAACTTGAAAACAACATTTTCAGCTGTTTTACTCAAAATTATGTTTAGGGCCTTAGTGACCAAGTGGTTAAAGTCATTTGCCATGCATCTCATTGGGTTCTGTTTTTGAGGTGCATTTCTTTCATGTTATAAGGCCTGAAAAAAAAAGATTGTTTCCAGTAACATGCTCAAAAAAATTAGGGTAGGTAGATCGGTAAAATTTTTTTTTATTCTATTTTTTTATTAAGTGGGACTTTTTGGAAATTATTTTTGTGCCAAAAAATGAATACAAATAAGGGGGTTATGCCTTTAGAGCATCTTTTAAAGGGGAATACTTCTCCAGAGTCTTGTTTTTGTATTTTCAATATTTTGAAAGTACTTTACAGTTGTTACAGATTTTAAATAAAAAGTAGAAGCAGACCGATACATTGAGAATTTATTGTTGAAAAAAAAAATCTACAAAGTAATTTTCTTAGGAACTGGTGTGATGTATTTTTAGTGTACTGTAAAATCATACCTTTTGTCAAGGCGTAAAGTTAGATGATTCTCTAGCTTGAGTATTTGAAGAATGAGGAGGGCTGTTGCACTCGATCTTGCTACGGTTTCTTTGCCTGTGTTGGTTAAAGTTTTTTTTTTTTGTAAAATCTGATATCTTCTTCATTTCTTAAGATACTCAATTCAAACTTGCTCAAAGTGGAAAGGTAACTTAGTTTGACAAGTTGTGTAACTCTACCTGCAATATTTTTATAACTATGCCCATTTTTTAGCTCATCTGATTTTTTGAAAAAAAATGATGAGTTATTGTCATCACTTGAGCGGTTGTCGGCGTCGGCGTCGGCGTTGCCTGGTTAAGTTTTATGTTTAGGTCAGCTTTTCTCCTAAACTATCAAAGCTATTGCTTTGAAACTTGGAATACTTGTTCACCATCATAAGGTGACCCTGTATAGCAAGTAACATAACTCCATCTTGCTTTTTGCAAGATTTATGGCCCCTTTTGTACTTAGAAAATTTCAGATTTCTTGGTTAAGTTTTATGTTTAAGTCAACTTTTCTCCTAAACTATCAAAGCTATTGCTTTGAAACTTGGAATACTTGTTCACCATCATAAGCAGACCCTGTACATCAAGAAACATAACTCCATCTTGCTTTTTGCAAGATTTATTGCCCCTTTTGGACTAAGAAAATCAGTTTTCTTGGTTAAGTTTTATGTTTAGGTCAGCTTTTATCCTAAACTATCAAAGCTATTGCTTTAAAACTTGCAACACTTGTTCACCATCATTAGTTGACCCTGTATAGCAAGAAACATAACTCCATCCTGCTTTTTGCAAGATTTATGGCCCCTTTTGGACTTAGAAAATATCAGATTTCTTGGTTAAGTTTTATGTTTAGGTCAACTTTTTCTCTTAAACTATCAAAGCTATTGCTTTGAAACTTGCAACACTTGTTCACCATCATAAGCTGACCCTGTACAGCAAGCAACATAACTCCATCCTGCTTTTTGCAATAATTATTGCCCCTTTTGGACTTAGAAAATCATTTTCTTGGTTGAGTATTATGTTTAAGTCAACTTTTCTCATAAACTATCAAAGCTATTGCTTTAAAACTTGCAACAGTTTTTCACCATCATAAGTGGACACTGTACATCAAGAAACATAACTCTATCCTGCTTTTTGCAAGAATGATGGCCCTTTTTAGACTTAGAAAATCATGGGTAGGACAATATTTCTATTACACAAAAAAAAAATCAGATGAGCGTCAGCACCCGCAAGGCGGTGTTCTTGTTTTAACTTACTTATAACAGAATTAAAACTTCCATGATGAATATCAGGAATATAGCAAATAAAAATCCCAGGCAAAAGTTTCCAATTTAATTTCTTTGTATTAAATATAGTTTTAAAAAAATTACAGGTCAGTTGAAAAGGTCATGAAGAAAAAACAGACAGCTCAGAAAAGTACATCAGGTAGTTCGTTGAAGTCACCAGAGTCTACTGATGTTGACTTGCCAGATCTTGATGAAACTGAGCATCCAGGTATGTTAAAAGTGTATTTTTACTTTCTTGTATCAAAATGTTTCCTAACTGTATTACCCTTAGCCTGCTAAATTCCTAAAATGGACTTGTCCATCATTCAGTTTGGGCAGTACCACTTATTCAAAGGGGATTTCACTGAAAATTCACTGACTGAATAGCGAACAGTGCAGACCATGATCAGACTGCACATCGACTGCATGGATGTGCAGGCTGATCTTGGTCTGCACTGGTCGCAAAGGCAGAATAACTTGCCGCCAGCAGGCTAAAGGTTAAGGGCTCAAATGTATTGCAATTTAAAGCATATGTTTCACACACAAGAAAAAGTGATTCAAAATATAAGCAGAAAATTCAAATGAGAAAAAATTGAAGTAATAAAGGGAGTAAACTCCAGGTTTTAGCGAAAAAATGAGTTCCTATTATGAAAATTAGATCATGAGTTTTTGTTTTGTTTGCGTTTTATTTAAAAAAACACTCAAAACTATTTCATATGTGCAAAATGGCATTTTCATTGCAAATACGTCTTTTTCACACATCAATGAAATTTATTATACGTCCTTTCCTCAAGTGATAATTTTTTACCTTTTCGATTGGCTATTGTATCCGATATCTTTGCAGAAAGACGCGGGAACACTTAACCTTTTCAAAAATGACTTAGAACTTTTTGGTAGAAATGCAGGTTCATCCTTTTCGAATGAGGCCAACAATATGCTGTATATTAACTAATTCTTTCAAATTATTAATAATTCCTAAAAAAAGAATACTGTCTGTTATCAAATGTAACAAATATTATGATAAAAACTTTGCATTAATAGTGATAGAAAGTACAACAGAGAAGAAGAGAAGAACTGGAAGGTCTACGGCAGCCAGGTATGGCCAGATTAACCCTTCAAAGAAGGATGGTAAAGAAATTTCAGGTAAACATTTTGTTTTGATTTATAAACAGGTTCAGATAGGCAACATTAGTAAAGAAGATAGCAAATATTTGGTCTCAATGTAACCTGTAACTGGGGCAATAAATTAAGATTGTCCAATTTAAGTATCTAACTAGAGAAAAAGGCAGCTGTTTTTCTTTCTAGCAAAAGTATGATTAATTGTGCATCACTTAAACCTGATTGTTGTTATGGTCCTTTAAGCCTAACATACTTGGCCTTTAGGTTATAAACCTTAGTTTAGAAACCTACTTAGAATGCAGCACTGCCACTGGTCAGTATTGAGATTGTGTGCAGATTCAGCCATTGAAACTCCGAATTCAACTTTAGAACTAAGAGCCTGGAGTAGCTCAGTTTGTTGGCATTGACAGTGTTCCCAGAAACCCCCAAATGGGGGGTTTTCAGCCGCAGAGTGGTACTTTGCACCCCAAGTTTTGGAGACAGCTGTTATATATCTCTTAGTGAAGGGTGCAAAAGTGCAACAGAAACTCAGTTTCCACCTCCAACTTTAAATGCCAGTGGCAACACTAATTGATGAGTAACTTACTCCTTACTGCTGTAAGCTTCAACATTAACACAAACTTGTGAGATCATCCAGCAAAGATTGTGTAAAGTCTGTTATTTCTATCATAATAACACATCTAGTTGTCATATGAGAAGGGACTGTCATGATCCCAGCGAGGCTGCAGTCCACAACCCATCCCCCCCCAGCTGAGCGGCTGACACCCTAACCACTAGACCACTCTCCCCTTGAAGTCTTGTAGTCTTTTAAAACATAAAATAGATTTTAAAAATGTCATATGTTTACTATTTTTAATGGTATAATGTACTATTTTTCTGTGTAGAAGACAATGATGACAGTTTTCATGGACCATCAACACGTGATTTCTACCAAGACGATCAGTCCTGCTACATTATGGATGCCAAATCAATGGGTAACATAGGACGATACCTCAACGTAAGTTTGTCTTTAATGAATTATATAAGTTAGGAAGAAGTGATGTAGCTGTAACATTTTAATTAATTTTTGATACATCAGGACTGGTGTTCTGAGTTAATAAAATGAAATTTTCTTGTTTCTGCAAAAAGTCAAGTAAGTTATGATAATATAAATAAGGTATGTGTCTGCAGTTTATTCTATCAAGAATTAACAAAGTTTGTTTCAGTTTTTACATCTGAGTAAACATGTGTGTTAGTGGTCCTTTGCTGAATCGAGCCTTCACTTGAAGTTATGTACATAGGAACTATTTGGATTTCAGTCAACCATGAAATCTAGAAAATTGCTGCTTTTCCTAACGTATTGATTTTATGTAATTGAATCCAGTACGTGTAAGTAGAATACAAAGTAACTATGGTATAACCTATAAATAAATGCTTTTTGTGAAAGGTTTAGTAAAGAAAATTTTGTTTTGTAAATGATTTTAAATCTTAAAAATCTTAAATTTTAAATTGTAAATGATTTGTTGTATTTACAGCACAGCTGTTTCCCAAATGCTTTTGTACAGAATGTGTTTGCCGATACTCATGATCTCAGATTTCCTTGGATCGCCTTCTTTGCTGGACAGTAAGTAGGGTGTAAAATACAGTATAACACCAATCACTGTAGGTCACAAAGGGTTGAAAAAAACATTTGAGTTGTCTGCGATTTTGAATTTTTAGCAATTCAGATATAGAAAATATATTTAAACAGTTGTGGACCATATATGTTGCTTGTTTGAGTCAGGGAGCTCTAGATGTTGACACTCAAACAATTGATGTTTCAGTGTATTTTTTTTTTGACTTAGATGCTTAGCATTTTGTACTTTGTGTCTTTGTTTGTAGCGTGGAGAATAAGTACCGTCTGAAAAAAAAATTTGATTTTTATACAACTTGTATATCTCTAATTTAACGAAGCAAAGTATATTGCTATCCTTGTGAGTTATTTTTGAGGACACATCGTAGATTATATTTTTGCACTTTACCAGATGCTACTTTAGTGTAGTTTTATGGGAACTCGTGAAGATAAAAAACTGTATGTTAGATGTTTTGGTATTATAAACTCATCAAAGCAATGTTTAGATATCAAATATTAGTAAAGGATGTGTCCATGTTGTTTGCAATTTATGGTACGGACTTATGACTTTTTGCGCTCCTTGTGAAAACATATTGCGTTAATAATTAAGCATTCTTGCTAATAGATTGCCCATACAGTTGCTGTAAAACTAGAAAACCAAAATGCAGAAATTTTGTACGTACATTGTATTTACTTGTCAGTACGGTTCAGCAGTCTAATGCCACAAGTCTATTTACTTATTTGCTAAAATGGGTTATTTTTGGTTGTGACATTGATCTTTTTCAGATATATTAGTGCAGGGTCAAACTAACATGGGACTAACTATGAAGTTGCAGTGTGCCAGGAAAGGTATTTACTGTACTGCGGATTCACAGACATGTAGGGAGATACTCTATGGCCACATGATCTGGATATGTTCAAGGGATCACTCTGTAACGACTTGTAGAGGAGCACAAGGACTTGTCATGAAAGGGATAATTTTGTAAATGAGCCAAAGACTGTTGACAGAGATGTGGAGATATTGTAGTTGGGAGGATTGTCTGAATAATTGTAGGAAAGTCAATATCATTGCCAAGTTTGAATAAATTGAGATGTCCCAAGTAAACTGGGGGCAAACATTTGATTTTTTTTCTGGCTGGTGAAAAGAGGACAGTGTTGTTTAGTTGGTTTATGTAACATTGACCCAATCTTATAGGTTTATTTGAGATGTTGTATTGTGTTATGTGAACATGGTTGTTAAGAAAATTGCAAAAATTACGATTGTAGAAAAAGTGGAATGGGTTATCATATAATTGATATTTATGTTGAAATGTACTGTAAAAGAGATAATTGAATTTTTTTTTCTACAATTTGATGTGATGTTATTCATTCAAACTGACCAAATTTACAGCATTACTTTGTATTGCAGAAGTTAGATACTTACTTGAGAACTTTCTCTCGCATATAGTTTATGCAGTGTTTTCTTACTATTATGACAAATGAATAATATACTCGCAGTTAACATATCAAAGTACTAATATTATTCACTTAAACGTTTTATGAATGTGACATACAAAAGAAACCTTTTAAATAAAGATAAAGTCACAAGAGGGTGGATTGAAACAGTCATAAATTCTTAAATATATTAGTCAAGTATTATGTATTTATGAAAAATAAAGAGTTAAATTCCTCAAGTAAGTACAGGGGAACCCTTTTAAATAGGACAGCCTTTGGACCAGAGTAAAAATTCAATTCTGAGGATTCTTCTGTTCTGTCCGTGGATTGTGTTCTACATTATATAAATAGTTATACAATTACCATTGAACCTTATTTATTTCAAATCTTGATCATGTTTAGTTACTGTATGAAACAACACCATTAAAGTTTTTATAGATATATTCTACCAAATAGAGAGTAAATTCTGGTAAACATGGTAAAAGGCAGTTGCCAAAATTCTGATTGTCTTCAAAATTGTTGGGTTTTCAGGGGTAATTTTATGTTGATAATTAGATAGTTGGTCTTGAAAAAATTTTTTGGTGTCTGGAACAGAGGGCTTCCAGTTGCAAGGTTTTTTTTTAATGTAATAAAGAGGGTCAAATTTGGGACCATAAAATTTGTTCAGTTTGTAAGGGTTTCCAGTATTCACAGGTTTTGGTTTAGAGAGTTTTCACTAATTACTGTTTGATCAAGTCTATCTGTTGCAAGGTTTTTCACTGATTTCTCTTAAAGTATAACATTCATATTGTACATCATTTTAAGAACTCTTGAGGGTAGTTATAGGAACTTCAAAATTTTTTGAAAATAATTTAATTATTTATGAATTCATTGTCAAAAAAAGATTTTGTTGGCGAATTTTCCAAAAGTTAAAAAAAAAATAAAAATTTGACTTTATTTGTTGGCTAGATGTTATCAAAGTTACAAGATATCTTCTTTTTTATTTAGTTATTTTTTTAAAAAAAAAAAAGGGAATAACTTTCAGGATATCTTAGTTAGGGTAAATTCAAGATCTCCTTGCAACTATTACGTTAAATTTCTAAAAAAGAAAAAAAATGCAAAAGTGTGGTGTTGCCCAATTTTATAATGGGAAAATACCCCTTTTTTTTTTGGCCTCAAAAATTGAGATTATTACAGATGTTTTAGAAATTCAAAAATATTTTACGTGTAAGAGACCTTAAGAATAACTATATAAAGACGCAATACACGAAAATACCCATTACGGATAAGATGGATCAGACAGTAGAGCCATGTCAGTACCTAGAAGGCAGAAGAGAGGTGTTTTAGTTACCATTGTGTTTTTGTATGTTTAACTGAGACGTAACCTTTTATCAATATGTTCTCATTCATTTAAAAGGAAAACTTATAGGTTAACCTTTTATGTTCAGTGTGAAGGGGCCGTGTGTGCACATTTTTAGCAGTAGGAAAGAACTAGTACTTGTGATTGACACATTGATGGTATTAATTGGTTGACAAAATATGTTGTATTGTACTGTTTTAGCACGAATTGTAAATACATGAACTGGTATTTAAAGTTTTGTGTTCTTTTTAATTTGATACTATGTATATCCTTTGTAAGTCTGTACTTAATATTTGTGGAAAAAAAAGGCCTACAGGTAGTAGGCAGTAGTAATTACGTCTCCCCCAGGAGACATATTGTTTTTGCCCTGTCTGTCCGTCCGTCCTTCCGTCCGTCCGTACGTCACACTTCATTTCCGAGCAATAACTGGAGAACCATTTGACCTAGAACCTTCAAACTTCATAGGGTTGTAGGGCTGCTGGAGTAGACGACCCCTATTGTTATTGGGGTCACTCAGTCCAAGGTCAAGGTCACGGGCCTGAACATTGAAAACCATTTCCGATCAATAACTAGAGAACCACTTGACCCAGAATGTTGAAACTTCATAGGGTGATTGGCCGTGAAGAGTAGATGACCCCTATTGATTTTGGGGTCACTCTGTCAAAGGTCAAGGTCACAGGGGCCTAGACATTGAAAACCATTTCCGATCAATAACTAGAGAACCACTTGACCCAGAATGTTGAAACTTCATAGGGTGTTTGGCCGTGAAGAGTAGATGACCCCTATTTATTTTGGGGTCACTCCGTCAAAGGTCAAGGTCACAGGGGCCTGAACATTGAAAACCATTTCCAGATAACTAGAGAACCACTTGACCCAGAATGTTGAAACTTCATAGGATGATTGGTCGTTAAGAGTAGATGACCCCTATTGATTTTGGGATCACTCCATCAAAGGTCAAGGTCACAGGGGCCTGAACATGGAAAACCATTTCCGATCAATAACTAGAGAATCACTTGACCCAGAATGTTGAAACTTCATATGATGATTGTACATGCAAAGTAGATGACCCCTATCATGCAGAGTAGATGACCCCTACCCATTTTGGGGTCACTCTGTGAAAGGTCAAGGTCACAGGGGCCTGAACATTGAAAACCATTTCCGGTCAGTAACTTGAGAACCACTTGACCTGGAATGATGAAACTTCATAGGATGATTGGTCATGAAGAGTAGATGACCCCTATTGATTTTGGGATCACTCCATCAAAGGTCAAGGTCACAGGGGCCTGAACATGGAAAACCATTTCCGATCAATAACTAGAGGACCACTTGACCCAGAATGTTGAAACTTCATAGGATGATTGTACATGCAAAGTAGATGACCCCTATCGATTTTGGGATCACTCCATTAAAGGTCAAGGTCACAGTGGCCTGAACATTGAAAACCATTTCCGGTCAGTAACTTGAGAACCACTTGACCCAGAATGATGAAACTTAATAGGATGATTGGTCATGCAGAGTAGATGACCCCTTACGATTTTGGGGTCACTCTGTTAAAGGTCAAGGCCACAGGGGCCTGAACATGGAAAACCATTTCCAATCAATAACTTGAGAATCTCTCGACCCAGAATGTTGAAACTTCATAGGATGATTGTTCATGCAGAGTAAATGACCCCTATTGTTTTTGGGGTCACTCCGTTAAAGGTCAAGGTCACAGGGGCCTGAACATTGAAACCAGTTCCGATCAATATTTTGAGAACCACTTGACCCAGAATGTTGAAACTTCATAGGATGATTGAACATGCAGAGTAGATGACCCCTATTGATTTCGGGGTCAGTCTATTAAAGGTCAAGGTCAGTGGCCTGTTCATGTAAAATCATTTTTTAGAAATAACTTGAGAACCACTTGACATACAATGTTGAAACTTAATAGGATGATTGGACATGCAGAGTAGATGACCCCTATTTATTTTGAGGTCACTTGATCAAACGTCAAGGTCACAGGAGCCTGAACAGTGACTTGAGAACCACTAGGCCAAGAGTGTTGAAATTTAGCGGGATGACTGGACATGCCAAGTAGATGATCCCTATTGCAGCCAACCATCAGTGTCTCTTTGACTTTTCGCTCCTGACCCCTCTTGACTTCTTGCCTATAGGACTTTGCATTGGGGGAGACATGCGCTTTTTTACAAAAGCATTTTCTAGTTCATCTTTTGCTTTGACAACCTAAACCAATCGCATATACTTTGTACCTGCTCTTATCAGTGATAAAATATACCCCAGGTTAAAGGCATACTGACCGTTATGACCAGAAATATTTATCTGACCCTACAAGCCGTACTCGACACAAAGGTAATGTACACAGATTCGACAAAAACATGAATATCAAACTAAAATTTCAACTTATCCAGACCCTGAAATTGTAGTTCAAAGTTCACAGTTTAGGCTAGAAAAGATACACATTTCTTCGAGTGAACATCCTCCCCGCCTACACCCCGTCCCCACTTCCCTAAAAGGTATTCAACAGAGACAGGGCAGCAGATAAAGGTGCTTGCCGAAACAGCTTACCCTCTGCACACCCTCAGTCAGGCATCAGTTATGAGATCTGAAGAATAAAACCAGAAATACAGGACAGAAAACTAAACCTTGCGAATTAGACAAACGATATGATATCCTAGTGTTAGAAAATAACTACAAAGCACGTAAATTGAAGGATGCTCAATAAGTACTTTCTGTTACTTCTCGAAACTAAAACCTACAATTACTGATACTGTCTCCAAAAGCTCCGATACCTTGATTTTATGTGTACGAGTGGCGTTCAATTAAATAATGATACTCCGTGTGTAGTTCCGTAACCGGTGGTTATTTTTGAATGCGGTTTTCAGCACATTGTAGAGCAATTTATTGGGAACAAAATGCCATATGAATGATACAAATCCGTAGATTCAAAGAAAAAATACAATAATTTGAGTGGGGTATTCTCGGGGTAAACTGCAAGTTAACATGATACAATTCACTGTTAATTCTCATTGGACGTATTGACATTTTGACGGACCCCTTCCCCCATTTCCCACCTCTCGAGCCTTAAAATACGACGAACTCAGAATTTTTCGTGTAAAAGTCACTCTCATTTCCTACCTTACCAGCTTTAAAATACGACGAGCTCGGAATTTTTGGTGTAAAGGTCACATGTATACGAACATAATGTATGTTAAGTTTATGCAGACCCCGAAATGCACGAGAGGCCACGATTTCATACCTGCATTTCAAAATTTTCAAGGGGAGAGCCTTCTGATCCCCGCCCCCTCCCCCATCAAGATGTAGTTACTACCTCATTACCTCTAAATTTAAGCCTAAAATTCACCAGATGCCACCATTTCATGCCTGTATTTAAAAACTTTACACGGGGAAAGCCCCCCTGACCCCCTAAAATGATGGGACTACAGCCACCAGTAAATGCACCAGAGGCCACCATTTCTTACCTGTATTTCAAAAAAAATTCCAAGGGGATATCCCCTGACCCCCATAACATGGGCAAAGGCACCCCTTCAATACCTACTTTGCTCTCAGCGCTCGCTATGCGCCTATGCGATGACATCTTCATTCTAGACTGGTGCCCCCAAGACAAAAATTTCTCGTTCCGGGCCTGGTGTAGGTGTAGTATTAACAGCTATTAAGGTAAGCATTGCAAATTTTATGTTAATAACCTCCTACTTTTCCTACTTTTTTTGTCTGCAAACCTTCTGTTTTTTCCTACATTTTTGTGTAGGGACCTCCTTCTTTTTTGCATGGCCATGCTGAAAGGCCTGTTTATGTTCAAATTACATATAGTTATTATATTTTTGATTTGGTATAATTATAAATTTATTGTTCGAGCGTGTATTTAAACAAATAATTTTCTTTTTGCTAAATGACCATATCGCGCCTCTGTTTAACAAAAAAAAAACTTAAATCCGTTGACTGAAATTGTCTTATATATCTTAAATACGGTAATAAAATATCCACTTTAAATGCAGCTACATTCACCCAAATTATTCCAACTAGATGGAGAAGCCCACAGACACTTTGGTTCAAGCCCCAGTCTCCTCTGCCCCTGCCAACTGTTAGCCAATAGAAAAGCCAAGGAACTGTACGGTAATAGTTCTATGGTCCACTGACGCGGCTAAAGTTTGAGTCATTAAAGTTTTAAAAGTATAAAAATGCTTCAGTTGCCTGCTTCGGTCGACAGGCCAACAAACACATTGTTTCGAGTCATAAGTATTTCGTTATTCACAGTATTTTTCGGCGCCCGCGAACCTACTGGTTTTCTCTATTTGTTTCAGGGTAGGACACGGATGGAATTTGGCAGCTGTTATCTGTCATTTATAACTGCGTGGCTGCAGTAATTCGCTCGAAAATGTGCTTCCGTGGTGTAGTCGAAAGAGTCCAAAGTAAATAGATCCTAATTTTCCCATTTTTTGCGCAAATTCGTGTAAAACAAATGCTTTAAATCACACGTTTTCACTACTAGAATACAGTCTGCATGAAATGAGACGGTTTTCTGTTTACACTCCAATGATGACCAGTTTTGCAGATCGAAACCGAAAATAGGGTTTCCTATGCGGACAAGAGCAAATATGCGCGTTCTTTAGGGTAGCAGACCAGCACTGACTGGCGTTTCACTAGGAAGTATTCAAGACCCTATTTGCTTTCTCTTTTTCTTCGTTAATCTATGATATACTTTCATGAAAAATAGATGCAGGAAAAAGTGATGTTCTATAAAGATACGTAAATGCGACCTGAATTTGTCATTTTTTCTATGAAACAAAGAAGGATTTGAATTACTGTCCTTCAACCTGTAAGAACTGAAATAAAACTTTTCTCGGAACATATCACAATTAGTCTTAATAGTCATAAGTCTTTTGTATACATTAATTGCTAAATGGCGTTTTGAATATGCGAAAAAATATCATAAAATTTGAAAAAGAAAAAATGATTTTCAACCATATGTAAGATAAATGCTCCTAGCTATTTCTGCAGCAATTTCTGTGATCAAAAGGCCAACATTTGTCTCTAGAATGTCAGAAAATGTACAAAATGAATCCATCTGGGCCTTATTTACGACAAAAAATCGTATTTCAGAACCCAAGTAAAATACAAATGTAATTCAAACAGTTGAAACTTTTACCAGAATTATAGTTAAACGACCGTAGGGCCTAAACTTAGCCCAGCAAATAGATAGGGAGTGGCTTTAAGTAAATGTCTATATTTCTGTAATATCTAGACTTTTTACTGAAAAAGTTATGAAATTTGATAAGAAATATATCTTATACAGTAATATTGCGTAAAAGTCGGACACCAATGCGGAGGAAAAGAAAAACAGTACATACTGCAACTATATGATTTCAGTGTAACAATATACAGCGGAATATTTAACTCATGTGTTAAAGAGACAGTTTAAAAACCTTTTCGTTTTCTTCGGTTGTTCACTGGAATACTAATAGATAATAATAAAAACAGAAATTGTAGTAACAAAAAAAAAAATGTGCATGCTATATTTTGATACCAGTGAGATTCGAAACCACGCTCTACTATGTTTGAAATTACTAAATGAGAGTGCTAACCTTTAGACCACTTTGGGTCCCTAGAAAAATAACACTTTGTATTCTTTATATTTTGAAAATTCGACAATCGGATAATTGCACCAATTATAGGTATATATACTGGACGTTCGTTCGCACGAAATCTATTTATAGAATATCTGCCGTGGTCGAGAGGTTAACGCACTGGACTTCGAGTTTAGCGACCCCGGTTCGAACCCGAACTTGGGCGCAGTTGTTTTGGGGTAAAACTTTTTTTTTTTTCGTTTTTGCTTTTTGGTTTCATTACCCAAAGTAAATTATACTTTTTGCCCCACTGGGCTGTTATTCGCTTTTATGTAAAAACGCAAAAAACGGAATAAAAGTCGATCGGCGATTCCGTTTGAGAAGGACATATTTCATGACGGCTGCTGTTCATTTAATGCTAGTATCTATGTAAAATAGATACCATCTCGTAGGTGATACATACAGCTAACTCGAAGCCATAAACAAATGCTCTTGTCACAAGAGTGAAGCAAAAGCGGTCCGCGCACAACTAGTCATTGCCAAGAAGCCAAGGAACTGTACGTTAATAGTTCTATGGTCCACTGACGTGGCTAAAGTTTGGGTCATTAAAGTTCTAATAGTATAAAAATGCTTCAGTTGCCTGCTTCGGTCGACAGGCCAACAAACACATTGTTTCGAGTCATAAGTATTTCGTTATTCACAAGTATTTTCGGCGCCCGCGAACCTACTGGTTTTCTCTATTTGTTTCAGGGTAGGACACGGATGGAATTTGGCAGCTGTTATCTGTCATTTATAACTGCGTGGCTGCAGTAATTCGCTCGAAAATGTGCTTCCGTGGTGTAGTCGAAAGAAGTCCAAAGTAAATAGATCCTAATTTTCCCATTTTTTGCGCAAATTCGTGTAAAACAAATGCTTTAATCACACGTTTTCACTACTAGAATACAGTCTGCATGAAATGAGACGGTTTTCGTGTTTACACTCCAATGATGACCAGTTTTTGCAGATCGAAACCGAAAATAGGGGTTTCCTATGCGGACAAGAGCAAATATGCGCAGTTTTAGGTAGCAGACCAGCACTGACTGGCGTTTCACTAGAAGTATTCAAGACCCTATTTGCTTTCTCTTTTTCTTCGTTAATCTATGATATACTTTCATGAAAAATAGATGCAGGAAAAAGTGATGTTCTATAAAGATACGTAAATGCGACCTGAATTTGTCATTTTTTCTATGAAACAAAGAAGGATTTGAATTACTGTCCTTCAACCTGTAAGAACTGAAATAAAACTTTTCTCGGAACATATCACAATTAGTCTTAATAGTCATAAGTCTTTTGTATACATTAATTGCTAAATGGCGTTTTGAATATGCGAAAAAATATCATAAAATTTGAAAAAGAAAAAATGATTTTCAACCATATGTAAGATAAATGCTCCTAGCTATTTCTGCAGCAATTTCTGTGATCAAAAGGCCAACATTTGTCTCTAGAATGTCAGAAAATGTACAAAATGAATCCATCTGGGCCTTATTTACGACAAAAAAATCGTATTTCAGAACCCAAGTAAAATACAAATGTAATTCAAACAGTTGAAACTTTTACCAGAATTTACAGTTAAACGACCGTAGGGCCTAAACTTAGCCCAGCAAATAGATAGGGAGTGGCTTTAAGTAAATGTCTATATTTCTGTAATATCTAGACTTTTTACTGAAAAAGTTATGAAATTTGATAAGAAATATATCTTATACAGTAATATTGCGTAAAAGCCGGACACCAATGCGGAGGAAAATAAAAACAGTACATACTGCAACTATATGATTTCAGTGTAACAATATACAGCGGAATATTTAACTCATGTGTTAAAGAGACAGTTTAAAAACCTTTTCGTTTTCTTAAGTTGTTCACTGGAATACTAATAGATAATAATAAAAAACAGAAATTGTAGTAACAAAAAAAATGAGCATGCTATATTTTGATACCAGTGAGATTCGAACCCACGCTCTACTATGCTTGAATTATATTTGAAATTACTAAATGAGAGTGCTAACCTTTAGACCACTTTGGGTCCCTAGAAAAATAACACTTTGTATTCTTTATATTTTGAAAATTCGACAATCGGATAATTGCACCAATTATAGGTATATATACTGGACGTTCGTTCGCACGAAATCTATTTATAGAATATCTGCCGTGGTCGAGAGGTTAACGCACTGGACTTCGAGTTTAGCGACCCCGGTTCGAACCCGAACTTGGGCGCAGTTGTTTTGGGGTAAAACTTTTTTTTTTTCGTTTTTGCTTTTTGGTTTCATTACCCAAAGTAAATTATATTTTTTGCCCCACTGGGCTGTTATTCGCCTTTATGTAAAAACGCAAAAAACGGAATAAAAGTCGATCGGCGATTCCGTTTGAGAAGGACATATTTCATGACGGCTGCTGTTCATTTAATGCTAGTATCTATGTAAAATAGATACCATCTCGTAGGTGATACATACAGCTAACTCGAAGCCATAAACAAATGCTCTTGTCACAAGAGTGAAGCAAAAGCGGTCCGCGCACAACTAGTCATTGCCAAGAAGCCAAGGAACTGTACGGTAATAGTTCTATGGTCCACTGACGCGGCTAAAGTTTGAGTCATTAAAGTTCTAATAGTATAAAAATGCTTCAGTTGCCTGCTTCGGTCGACAGGCCAACAAACACATTGTTTCGAGTCATAAGTATTCCGTTATTCACAGTATTTTTCGGCGCCCGCGAACCTACTGGTTTTCTCTATTTGTTTCAGGGTAGGACACGGATGGAATTTGGCAGCTGTTATCTGTCATTTATAACTGCGTGGCTGCAGTAATTCGGTCGAAAATGTGCTTCCGTGGTGTAGTCGAAAGGAGTCCAAAGTAAATAGATCCTAATTTTCCCATTTTTTGCGCAAATTCGTGTAAAACAAGTGCTTTAATCACACGTTTTCACTACTAGAATACAGTCTGCATGAAATGAGACGGTTTTCGTGTTTACACTCCAATGATGACCAGTTTTGCAGATCGAAACCGAAAATAGGGGTTTCCTATGCGGACAAGAGCAAATATGCGCAGTCTTTAGGGTAGCAGACCAGCACTGACTGGCGTTTCACTAGAAAGTATTCAAGACCCTATTTGCTTTCTCTTTTTCTTCGTTAATCTATGATATACTTTCATGAAAAATAGATGCAGGAAAAAGTGATGTTCTATAAAGATACGTAAATGCGACCTGAATTTGTCATTTTTTCTATGAAACAAAGAAGGATTTGAATTACTGTCCTTCAACCTGTAAGAACTGAAATAAAACTTTTCTCGGAACATATCACAATTAGTCTTAATAGTCATAAGTCTTTTGTATACATTAATTGCTAAATGGCGTTTTGAATATGCGAAAAAATATCATAAAATTTGAAAAAGAAAAAATGATTTTCAACCATATGTAAGATAAATGCTCCTAGCTATTTCTGCAGCAATTTCTGTGATCAAAAGGCCAACATTTGTCTCTAGAATGTCAGAAAATGTACAAAATGAATCCATCTGGGCCTTATTTACGACAAAAAAATCGTATTTCAGAACCCAAGTAAAATACAAATGTAATTCAAACAGTTGAAACTTTTACCAGAATTTACAGTTAAACGACCGTAGGGCCTAAACTTAGCCCAGCAAATAGATAGGGAGTGGCTTTAAGTAAATGTCTATATTTCTGTAATATCTAGACTTTTTACTGAAAAAGTTATGAAATTTGATAAGAAATATATCTTATACAGTAATATTGCGTAAACGTCGGACACCAATGCGGAGGAAAAGAAAAACAGTACATACTGCAACTATATGATTTCAGTGTAACAATATACAGCGGAATATTTAACTCATGTGTTAAAGAGACAGTTTAAAAACCTTTTCGTTTTCTTAAGTTGTTCACTGGAATACTAATAGATAATAATAAAAACAGAAATTGTAGTAACAAAAAAAAATGAGCATGCTATATTTTGATACCAGTGAGATTCGAACCCACGCTCTACTATGCTTGAATTATATTTGAAATTACTAAATGAGAGTGCTAACCTTTAGACCACTTTGGGTCCCTAGAAAAATAACACTTTGTATTCTTTATATTTTGAAAATTCGACAATCGGATAATTGCACCAATTATAGGTATATATACTGGACGTTCGTTCGCACGAAATCTATTTATAGAATATCTGCCGTGGTCGAGAGGTTAACGCACTGGACTTCGAGTTTAGCGACCCCGGTTCGAACCCGAACTTGGGCGCAGTTGTTTTGGGGTAAAACTTTTTTTTTTCGTTTTTGCTTTTTGGTTTCATTACCCAAAGTAAATTATATTTTTTGCCCCACTGGGCTGTTATTCGCCTTTATGTAAAAACGCAAAAAACGGAATAAAAGTCGATCGGCGATTCCGTTTGAGAAGGACATATTTCATGACGGCTGCTGTTCATTTAATGCTAGTATCTATGTAAAATAGATACCATCTCGTAGGTGATACATACAGCTAACTCGAAGCCATAAACAAATGCTCTTGTCACAAGAGTGAAGCAAAAGCGGTCCGCGCACAACTAGTCATTGCCAAGAAGCCAAGGAACTGTACGGTAATAGTTCTATGGTCCACTGACGTGGCTAAAGTTTGGGTCATTAAAGTTCTAATAGTATAAAAATGCTTCAGTTGCCTGCTTCGGTCGACAGGCCAACAAACACATTGTTTCGAGTCATAAGTATTTCGTTATTCACAATATTTTTCGGCGCCCGCGAACCTACTGGTTTTCTCTATTTGTTTCAGGGTAGGACACGGATGGAATTTGGCAGCTGTTATCTGTCATTTATAACTGCGTGGCTGCAGTAATTCGCTCGAAAATGTGCTTCCGTGGTGTAGTCGAAAGAAGTCCAAAGTAAATAGATCCTAATTTTCCCATTTTTTGCGCAAATTCGTGTAAAACAAATGCTTTAATCACACGTTTTCACTACTAGGGAATACAGTCTGCATGAAATGAGACGGTTTTCATGTTTACACTCCAATGATGACCAGTTTTGCAGATCGAAACCGAAAATAGGGGTTTCCTATGCGGACAAGAGCAAATATGCGCCGTTTTTAGGGTAGCAGACCAGCACTGACTGGCGTTTCACTAGGAAGTATTCAAGACCCTATTTGCTTTCTCTTTTTCTTCGTTAATCTATGATATACTTTCATGAAAAATAGATGCAGGAAAAAGTGATGTTCTATAAAGATACGTAAATGCGACCTGAATTTGACATTTTTTCTATGAAACAAAGAAGGATTTGAATTACTGTCCTTCAACCTGTAAGAACTGAAATAAAACTTTTTCGGAACATATCACAATTAGTCTTAATAGTCATAAGTCTTTTGTATACATTAATTGCTAAATGGCGTTTTGAATATGCAAAAAATATCATAAAATTTGAAAAAGAAAAAATGATTTTCAACCATATGTAAGATAAATGCTCCTAGCTATTTCTGCAGCAATTTCTGTGATCAAAAGGCCAACATTTGTCTCTAGAATGTCAGAAAATGTACAAAATGAATCCATCTGGGCCTTATTTACGACAAAAAATCGTATTTCAGAACCCAAGTAAAATACAAATGTAATTCAAACAGTTGAAACTTTTACCAGAATTTACAGTTAAACGACCGTAGGGCCTAAACTTAGCCCAGCAAATAGATAGGGAGTGGCTTTAAGTAAATGTCTATATTTCTGTAATATCTAGACTTTTTACTGAAAAAGTTATGAAATTTGATAAGAAATATATCTTATACAGTAATATTGCGTAAAAGCCGGACACCAATGCGGAGGAAAAAAAAACAGTACATACTGCAACTATATGATTTCAGTGTAACAATATACAGCGGAATATTTAACTCATGTGTTAAAGAGACAGTTTAAAAACCTTTTCGTTTTCTTAAGTTGTTCACTGGAATACTAATAGATAATAATAAAAAACAGAAATTGTAGTAACAAAAAAAAATGAGCATGCTAATTTTGATACCAGTGAGATTCGAACCCACGCTCTACTATGTTGAATTATATTTGAAATTACTAAATGAGAGTGCTAACCTTTAAAGACCACCACTTTGTGATTCTATTTGAAAAATAACAACTTTAGATCTTTGGATCCATAGAAAAAATTGACAATGAAAATTGCACGGAATAATTGGCATATATAGGAATCTGGACGTTCGTTCGCACGAAATCTATTTATAGAATATCTGCCGTGGTCGAGAGGTTAACGCACTGGACTTCGAGTTTAGCGACCCGGTTCGAACCCGAACTTGGGCGCAGTTGTTTTGGGGTAAAACTTTTTTTTTTTCGTTTTTGCTTTTTGGTTTCATTACCCAAAGTAAATTATATTTTTGCCCCACTGGGCTGTTATTCGCTTTTATGTAAAAACGCAAAAAACGGAATAAAATCGATCGGCGATTCCGTTTGAGAAGGACATATTTCATGACGGCTGCTGTTCATTTTAATGCTAGTATCTATGTAAAATAGATACCATCTCGTAGGTGATACATACAGCTAACTCGAAGCCATAAACAAATGCTCTTGTCACAAGAGTGAAGCAAAAGCGGTCCGCGCACAACTAGTCATTGCCAAGAAGCCAAGGAACTGTACGGTAATAGTTCTATGGTCCACTGACGCGGCTAAAGTTTGAGTCATTAAAGTTCTAATAGTTTTAAAAATGCTTCAGTTGCCTGCTTCGGTCGACAGGCCAACAAACACATTGTTTCGAGTCATAAGTATTCGTTATTCACAGTATTTTTCGGCGCCCGCGAACCTACTGGTTTTCTCTATTTGTTTCAGGGTAGGACACGGATGGAATTTGGCAGCTGTTATCTGTCATTTATAACTGCGTGGCTGCAGTAATTCGCTCGAAAATGTGCTTCCGTGGTGTAGTCGAAAGAAGTCCAAAGTAAATAGATCCTAATTTTCCCATTTTTTGCGCAAATTCGTGTAAAACAAATGCTTTAATCACACGTTTTCACTACTAGAATACAGTCTGCATGAAATGAGACGGTTTTCATGTTTACACTCCAATGATGACCAGTTTTGCAGATCGAAACCGAAAATAGGGGTTTCCTATGCGGACAAGAGCAAATATGCGCCGTTTTTAGGGTAGCAGACCAGCACTGACTGGCGTTTCACTAGGAAGTATTCAAGACCCTATTTGCTTTCTCTTTTTCTTCGTTAATCTATGATATACTTTCATGAAAAATAGATGCAGGAAAAAGTGATGTTCTATAAAGATACGTAAATGCGACCTGAATTTGTCATTTTTTCTATGAAACAAAGAAGGATTTGAATTACTGTCCTTCAACCTGTAAGAACTGAAATAAAACTTTTCTCGGAACATATCACAATTAGTCTTAATAGTCATAAGTCTTTTGTATACATTAATTGCTAAATGGCGTTTTGAATATGCGAAAAAATATCATAAAATTTGAAAAAGAAAAAATGATTTTCAACCATATGTAAGATAAATGCTCCTAGCTATTTCTGCAGCAATTTCTGTGATCAAAAGGCCAACATTTGTCTCTAGAATGTCAGAAAATGTACAAAATGAATCCATCTGGGCCTTATTTACGACAAAAAAATCGTATTTCAGAACCCAAGTAAAATACAAATGTAATTCAAACAGTTGAAACTTTTACCAGAATTTACAGTTAAACGACCGTAGGGCCTAAAACTTAGCCAGCAAATAGATAGGGAGTGGCTTTAAGTAAATGTCTATATTTCTGTAATATCTAGACTTTTTACTGAAAAAGTTATGAAATTTGATAAGAAATATATCTTATACAGTAATATTGCGTAAAAGTCGGACACCAATGCGGAGGAAAAGAAAAACAGTACATACTGCAACTATATGATTTCAGTGTAACAATATACAGCGGAATATTTAACTCATGTGTTAAAGAGACAGTTTAAAAACCTTTTCGTTTTCTTCGGTTGTTCACTGGAATACTAATAGATAATAATAAAAACAGAAATTGTAGTAACAAAAAAAAATGTGCATGCTATATTTTGATACCAGTGAGATTCGAACCCACGCTCTACTATGTTTGAATTATGTTTGAAATTACTAAATGAGAGTGCTAACTTTTAGACCACTTTGGGTCCCTAGAAAAATAACACTTTGTATTCTTTATATTTTGAAAATTCGACAATCGGATAATTGCACCAATTATAGGTATATATACTGGACGTTCGTTCGCACGAAATCTATTTATAGAATATCTGCCGTGGTCGAGAGGTTAACGCACTGGACTTCGAGTTTAGCGACCCCGGTTCGAACCCGAACTTGGGCGCAGTTGTTTTGGGGTAAAACTTTTTTTTTTCGTTTTTGCTTTTTGGTTTCATTACCCAAAGTAAATTATACTTTTTGCCCCACTGGGCTGTTATTCGCTTTTATGTAAAAACGCAAAAAACGGAATAAAAATCGATCGGCGATTCCGTTTGAGAAGGACATATTTCATGACGGCTGCTGTTCATTTAATGCTAGTATCTATGTAAAATAGATACCATCTCGTAGGTGATACATACAGCTAACTCGAAGCCATAAACAAATGCTCTTGTCACAAGAGTGAAGCAAAAGCGGTCCGCGCACAACTAGTCATTGCCAAGAAGCCAAGGAACTGTACGGTAATAGTTCTATGGTCCACTGACGTGGCTAAAGTTTGGGTCATTAAAGTTCTAATAGTATAAAAATGCTTCAGTTGCCTGCTTCGGTCGACAGGCCAACAAACACATTGTTTCGAGTCATAAGTATTTCGTAATTCACAGTATTTCAGACCAGCACTGACTGGCATTTCTCTGGGAATTAGTCAAACCCGTATTTGCTTTCATTTTTTGGTTAAACTATGATACACTTTCATGAAAAATAAGTGTATGAAAAGGTGATTTCTATAAAGATACGTAAATGCTACCTTGATTTGTCGTTTTTTCTATGAAACAAAGTAGGTTTAAATTAGTGTCCTTTAACCTATAAGGACTGAAATAAAACTTTCCTCGGAACATATCACAGTTAGTTTTAATAATCATAAATCTGTTTTTTTTTTTTTTTTTTTTTTTTTTTTTTTTTTTTTTTTTTTTGTTGTTAAATGATGTCTCCAATGCAAATAAATCTCTTCAATGCTAAAATAATGAACCAGGTTGACACTTGTTTTTATTATTTTAAACGATATAAAAGTTGATATAGATATTGTGTAATGGTGCAACTGACCGGTATTAAGAAGTTCTTCTTGTTATTGTTGGTTGCGATAAAATGGAGTATAATTTGTGGTGATCATTTTAACGTTGAAGTCGATATTGACGTTACACTGACGTAAGAGCGAGTAATAGAACGTTGAGTTTTGAGTTCTACACCGAAATAATTTCGCCCAAGGTTTCAGAGTTTTAAAGGCTATTTTGATTTAATTATACTAAGAAAAATAAAATAGTAGCGTTTATCTTAAAAAGGGGAGATGCAGGAAAAAAGTACTCAGTTGCGTTATCTTGTGATTTGGGGGTAGCGTTAGCGAAAATGATTGCGGTGACCCCATAATTTTATTCCTTCAATCGACAGAAAATAAAGTTTTCATCATCATGTTTGATTTGTCAAATTTTATCGTTTGGGTTTTACATGAGACAAGATTAAAGCAAACTTTTTATTCAAAACTCAACACTATGTTTGTCGTTTTGACGTCACTTTAACGTAAATATCGACTTTAACATTTGCCCTTTGGACGTCAATGGTCGTGTTTGAGGGGTCGCAGTGAAAACAATTAAAACATATCAAAAACAAGTAAAATACGCATTATACAAGAAAAATGCTGAATTTTTATTAAACAAAATGTCCAAACGGAACCCTATAACTTTAACTTAGGCGCATTCCACCTTAAGTCTAAAAATATCGACATTTCTTCGAGTGAACCACGCCCCACCTCCCGGTTCACACGTCCCTCTTCGCTACGCAGTATTTCACAGAGGCAGAGCAACAAAGGTGACTTGTAATCGTTATTGCTGAAACAGCCTCTTAACTTCTGCACACCCACAGGCAAACGCCAAGAAGACCTCAGACCATTCTGCATCTCATATTTTAAACCTTGGGAATTAAACAGTTAGAAAATTACTACACAAAGTACGCAAACTAAAGGATGCTCAACATTAACATGCCAAATTATCGTGTGATTCTGAGCACACACCCTTCGATGCCCTAAAGGCTAAAACCAGGATGCTACACCAGTTCAATGTATGACAAGTTCATGAGCCTGCGGTTCTTCCAGCCATTTCAGAGCATGATGTAATCTCCGTCAGAATAAAAGCTAGGGATCCATCTATCTTAACAAAAGCCCACAGTAAAGCCAATTTCCATAAATTTAGACAATACGTGCTGTTTTCTAGAGATGACATCCTACAAGATCATTTAACCATAACGGTAGAAAATTCAGTGAAAATCAAAGCTCATTCCTGTTAAGAAAGTAGGGCACGGGTTACAAAAACATTTTAAAAGAATTACTACAAATAGAGACAAATTGTAACGTTAATCGAACATCAGTTATGGTGCATGTCCAAATAGTTCGAAAGCATGTGAAACGTTTGGAGGATATATGCTCGACGCTGCCGATATTGAACACTAGACACAGTAAATGTTTTATCAAAAACCTTGATACACAAAAATCCAGTCAAAACTCACTAACTTAACCTGTCAATGATTAATGGACACACAGTCTCCAATCAAACAACTCCGACAAAAGAAGTATACATCTCGAACACAAACCTGGAAAACTGATAATGTCTCCAAAAAGGTCCGATACCTTGATATCTACAGAATTTAAGGTTTATGAGTGGAGGTGGGGACAAGCCTTTACGAACAATACGTAAACTGCTATACATAACTGGACGTGACTACTTTAAATTGTCAAACATTCATTTACAGCTTTAAAATTCAGAATTGAGACGAAAAAAGGGGCTGATAACAACATGATCCAATTCACTGTTCATTCTCGTTAGACGTATTGACATTTTGACGGACCCCCTCCATCCATGTCCTACCTCTTCCAGCCTTAAAATACGACGAGCTCAGAATTTTTGATTGTCTAATATTGATACTTCATTCGTTCTTAAAACATTTTAGACAAAACATGATATTAGTGATTAGTGGCATTTACAGAGGCTGACTATAGAAGATGACCTTGTGTTAAATATTTGGGACATAAAATATTGGTAAGATTACACAATTTTAGACGTTATTGCCAAGCATTTTCCTAGAAGGCATGCTCATGGATTTCTGTTGGAGATATCTACCCCATCTTGATCCTCTTGATACTTGTTTCCACCCCAGATTCTTCCTGTAAACGCAACAAAATAGTTATAGTTTTTATTTTTGTCCTTATTCCGTTAAAACACACGCGCGCGCGCGCGTGCACACGTACGTATGCACGCACGCACATACATTCGTAATTGTTCCGTTGGATGTGTGTGTTATTTAACTAGAGTCTTGGACAGTTTTATTAAGTGTAAGTCACATATGTACGAATAAAATATATCATTAAGTTTATGCTCAAATTACACATAGTTACTATATTTTTAAATTTGTATAATTTTAAATTATAAATATAATGAACATGTATTCATACAAATGATGATGATGATGATGATGATGAGTATCCCTGTTTTACAAAAATATTTTTAATCCGTTGATATAACTTGAGTACGACTATAAAATATGTAATTTTATTGCAACTAGAATGTCCCAAGTTATGCCAACTAGATGGAGAAGTCCACAGACACTTGGGGTCAAGACCCCACGCCCCATCCTCCACCGCCCCTGCCAACTTTTAACATGATACAACGTTGTTTTTTTTACAATTATCAGCAAGTTTTAAGAATACACATCTTTACCATCAAAATGCATTGATGGTGGAAAGGTACGTGCATTTTAAAAGCATGCTGAAATTGAAACAAAATCCGTTTCTTTTACTTTATAGTGAAGCACACGCTCTCAGGTTATCATATACTGTGGTTATTCATAGAGATATATCGATAAATCAAATTTTACAAAATTAACCGGCCCAGTTACACCATCAATTTACCCATGAACCAAGGTCGTTTATATAGGTACCCGTCGGCGACTATGTATAGTTATATTTTATTCGTATTGATATTTAACTGACATTTTACTGAAATGAATAAAAGTTTCATAACGAAAGTTACTTTCCAGGATTTAAATGGGAAATTTCACATTGTTGTTATGGGAACCCGGTCGTGCAACGAAATAAAATCGAAAGTAGTAGGTCCTTCATATTTTACATTGTAACAGTTTACTGGACTTTAAACAAATTTTACAGATTAAAAGACATGTTCCATTATCAAGCAAATTTCAAATGTTATTGTAAAATGGATATATACGTTATAGAAGGGGGCGGTCTCTTTGTGTGCTGCACGCAGCTGCTGTGGTTCGTCGGAAATGAATGATAACACTTTTTACACAATTTGAAAAATAGCTCATGGACAGCTTTACGTAAATGAATGCCTATAAAAAAAGATAATGAAAAATGCACAAGATTTGAAAATTAACACCAAAAAAATGTTTTAAACAGAGTTAATAGCTGAAATATTTGTTCGGAAACAGAAAGTACATTTGATAACGGAAGCACATAAATTTGAAATCGGAGCCATATTAGATTTGGTTATCCGTTGAATAAATCCTGAACAGTTTAGGTTCAAACGCGACCCCAACTATCACATTTTGATTCCAGGAGGAGAAAAACAAACATTACGAGATGTTAATTTCAAATGATGATAATTTAAGAGCGCAGTAAAATGGTGAAATTGGAAAACGAGTATTTCATCCGTCTATATCTTCTGCTGATTAAAGGTGGTGGCGAAATCCTTCGTCAGATCATCAGATGGGGACTTGAAAGGCAGAAACTTACCCTAGAGGAGTTTATGACTCTGAAAAAAGATTCTATATGTACATTAGAACGAATCAAGCAGACGGAGATAACGATTTTGTATCACGTTCCGCAGGGCGTGACTGATCTTTCGAAATGGGATATATCGTTACCGTGCTGTATTGCAGTGGAGTTCTTTAAAAATGACTTAAAACCTTTAGAGCTACAGGCTGTTGAAAAAATAAAAGAAATGCGGAATAAACTGGCTCACCATGCAGATGCTTCTATAGATTTTTACACTTACAACTCGGGATGGACAAAGCTGACATTAGTTATATATACTATGGCTTATCAAATGGATGACAGTAAAAAAGAATACTTAACAAACTTGATAAGTAGTGAAGCTGAAAAAGAACCATTAGATATACGATCGGCCATCGAGGAACTGAAGACATTAGATCGCACAGACGAGCTAATTAAAAGTCTCGGCGAAGTAAAAACAGGTATGAAGTATTACATATAGAATTACTACAGAGATGTTAAGCAAATTAGCTGTATAATGTACGTTTACACATACCCGATTTTGATCTACATATTTTGAAAATTTGCATGATAGAGGAGAGGAGGTCATCCTTGTGTAATAAATTGGACTCTCCAACAAATCGCTCAGAAGATTTTGAACTTTTATCTTATTTCCGCTGAATTTTCATAATATCGCTATCTGCATGGTTCATGAGTCTCTGCTTGTAACTATAAATGCTCCTTTCTGAATTTCAGAAATTTCCGAGATGAAAAGGAAAATAGAAGAAATATCTAAATTAAAACAAGAGATTCGAGAGCTTAAAGAACTGATGGAGAATCTAGGAAAGTCCACAGACATTAGAAACAGTAAGTCAAATATATCACAAAAAGTTTGGATATTGTATGCATAATATTATAATAACATAACTGTATTTCGATTCAGAATTTTAAAGTATAAATAATTGTATTTAAGTAGACGTTAACAACTTTTTTCACGGGAATCCACGTTGATATTTATAGTTCTCTCGTTTTCCAAAAATAGAATCCCGCGGAGCAATACACGTGAGTGCAGAGGATCAGGATGTAGAAACCGCAGCACAGTCTCTATTGATTTCCGCTGCAACAGATAGTGCATCGAGTTCTAGTCATGGGGCAGTCAAAGAAAAAGTTGACAAACTTGTTGAAGAAATTAAAGGGACAGGAGCCGAAGTTGAAGAAGTGACGACAGGATCCGTTATTTTCTCTTTCGAATGTTCGTCCATTAAATCCCTGTTAGATCTTATAGATTTCTTCGAAAGTCCTAACATGCAGAATCATCTTGACGAAATATCAGCCGTGCTGGGAGATATTCTTGGTCATAAGATAGACCTTACGGCTCACATGATCACAGAATCACTACAAGATGTAGTAAAAAAGCTGAGTATGTGATATCTTTCATTATCATGTATCTCTTCAACACTAAAATGATAAATCAAGTTGACGTGTGTTTTATTATTTCAAACGATACCAAAGTTGTTATATATAAATATCATATACTGGTGTTAGCTAAACAGGCGATTGACCGAAATTAAGAAATTATTAAGAAGTTATTGTTGGTATCTTATTCTGTCTATGTATTTTGTGTATTTTAATTTGTCTGTGTATTTTGTGTATTTCATTTTGTCTGTGTATTTTGTGTATTATGCTAGTCATGTATACATCCATACATAGTCTGCTGTATTTTTGGTGGTTTGAGGATTCTACGTGCTTGAATGTTGGGTTTTCCTGTTGGATATTTATATCTTTTTAAAACAGAAAGTATGACAGAAAAGCGCGGGAGATCTCTTCAGTTTTCAATGACATGCAGGGGAGTGGAGGGTCTGCAGCATGCATTAGATGTGTTTGAAGGAGATGCAGCTTCTAACTCACTCAACGATTTAGCTAAAACACTCTCAGAGGAGGTTGGCAAGCCTGTAATTATAGAAACATCCATTGATATTGAAGAAATGCAGAAAGCAATCCAGACAACAAAACAACAAATTGGTACTTATGTTAATCTTGCTACTTTCCAGTATATTAATTCTGTACTGTTGGTGGTGGTCACAGTTTGGCGTTTGTATTACTTGGAGTGTTCACGTGACTTATTTTGATTTATTAGAAATACTTTCTATAAGCTTTATTTAACAGTACATATTTTCATCAGAACTTAATTTAAACTTCGCTTTAAGATTTTGACTGAATTTGTTAAATTATATATATATAAATTATACAGTGTACTTACTAAATACAAATAAAATGGTATTAAATGTGATCATTTATTGGCTGAATAAATGTCTATTCCATATTTTATATTTTTTGCTTTAGAAAGTGAATTGCGTGACATACAGGACAGCGGAGTCGAAACTACCGAAAGTGGAACTGAAGATGAGTTTTACGAGAGTGAGGTTCTCAATGCGACTTTCTGTTCCGGACAACTTGAAGATGGATCAATTTGTAATCAACTGATTGTAACCGATCACGGCTGTGAGACATGCGGAAAGATATGCAGGCCTCATTCTCGAAAGAAATGTGCACAACAGACAGAAAGTGAGGCATGTTCAGAATGTGACAGGAAACTCGAAGCAGGTATTGGTTTCTTATTGTAATAAATACTTGATATCATACTAAAGATAGAATCCCGTTAAGCATTAAACGTATCTAACGCAAAGTACCGGAAAGGTATGCTATTCCGTGCTACGTTATACAGATTGATCTACCTATTAGATAGATTTTATAGAAATCAAAACATGGTACACCGTTGTTGAATTGATAAAAAAATGCTTTATTTACTAACGGACCAGTCAAGCGCGGGTGCACTTTATCTTAACAGTGTCAGACACTGAACAAGACAATTTCTTTACGTCGGAAAAGTGTAGTAAAAGCCGGCAAAACCATACGAAGAAAATTGATACTTCTTGTCACAGATTTTGCGGAATTACAATGTATTATGTATTAGCTATTTCGTCTGAAATTAGTTGGAATAAAGTTATCACATTTAAGTATCTTGAATGTGTTTATTTCAGACGATAGTGATATTCAAACTGAAAATTCTTCTGTTATAAAATCTTCTGATATGATGCACGACTTTGTTTGTACGCCATGTTCTGAGGATGGAAGAAGCACCGAGGCTTTTAAATACTGCGTCGAATGCCAGTCGTACTTCTGCAAGTCCTGTTTACAACAGCACAGCAAATTTCCACCTCTGAAGAAACACATTCTACTAGACAAGGCTGATATAGAAGGTGCAACGCGACAGGACAAGACGAAACTTCCCGTTGTTGCTCTACCTTCAGATTTTTGTTCTGACCACCCTGGTAACGTTACCCAAATTTACTGCAGAAATCACGATGTCGTCTGCTGTACTGTCTGCATTGCTTTGGATCATAGGTAAAGGTATTTTCCAGTTAAATAATAAATGTAAATGCACTTAATGTATGAAATATGTATTAGTTTCAAAAAGGGATATATTTTAAACAGGGTTGCTGTTGTATATACAAATACATTGATACTGTACACTAAATCTTACTGGAAGTACCCAAAGTACTATTAAATGCCTTATACTGAAATTATTTTAAACATATTTTATTCCCAGTAATACATGTACAAATTAAAAACATACATCACAGTTGAACAAGATAAGTAGGAAAGGATGAAAATAAACTGAAAGACACATAGTCTTATAAAATTCTTCTCCTTAACTGAAATTGAGATGATACACAACGGAAGTACAAGTGACTGTTACAAATCATTGTAATGTTTTCTTCAAAACAGGTCGTGCGAAGGAGTGGAGTTCATTCCGAAAATTGCCACAAAAGAGCTCCTTGGTAGCAAAGAAAGGACAGAAGTCGAAACGTCTTTAGTAGATATTCGGAGAGAGTTAGACCGAATGAAACATCAAATAACAAATGAGCTAAATCATTTAAGCAACGCCCAATACAACATCTTAAAGCAGATTCAGAATTTTAAAGCACGTTTACTCGTTAAACTTGGCGAGCTGGAGAGAAAATCAGAAGAGCAAGTGCGTGCAAGACACAAGATTGTTGTAGAGAGCATAAACAGAAATGTCGGTGACATTGAACAAATGCTCAAACATCTAGAGACTCATTTAAAGAATATAACAAATTTCAAAGGCGAAAATGATGCACAATTGTTTGTGTACATAAAACACGGGCAGAAATTTTTATCAAAATGTTCAGATTTGCTACAAAAGATCAAGAACACACCTACCGCTACTTTGAAATTTGATTTCAATTATGACTTGGAAGTTTCATTGAATGAGATGCAGTCGTTCATAAGCATACATACGGACGATTTTGACAAGACATCATATGTAGGTGAATATGACATAAGACTTCAAAGTGACATTTGCAATATAACAGCCTGTTGCATTGTGGATGACGGTACTTTGGTTATAGCAGACACCAACAACAACAGGTTAAAGAGACTTAACCAGTCATACCGTTTAATGGACTGGCGCGATGCCCCTGGTGGCCCATCTGGTCTGTGCCAGGTAGGTCCAAGTGAAATAGCCGTGTCCATGTACTATGGTCAAAAAGTACAGTTTGCTACTGTTGGAAATGAAATTTCTCTAAAAAGATCATTTCCTGTAAACGAAGGATGTCTGGGCATTTGCTGCAATCAAAATGAGTTGTTCATTTCCTGTACCAGCATCCACTTTGTCGGAACCGCCTGCTATATGAAAAAAGGTACTGGTCATGTTCGAGTTTACACTCTTTCTGGTGCTCTTCTGCGCATTTTGAAAACAGATCACATGGGACATGAGTTATTTCTAGAACCATGCAATATTGCTATTAGTAGGGATGGTACATACTTGTATATTGCAGATGTCCAGCTGGGTCTGATAATTCTTGATCGACAAGGTAATAAACGAACTGTTATTACCGACCCAAAGCTGAAAGGTACATTCGATGTTTGCCTAGGTAATCTTGACCAAGTGTTTGTCTGCGGCCGTATGTCACACAATGTCACAAACACGGTCAAGTCGAGCGGGAAATTCTTAGACAGACTGATGGTCTGTTGAAACCGATTTCAGTTACATACCAGCAAACCTCTAACCATTTGATAGTTTCGTGTGAAAACTTGGAAAAGCTCAAGGTTTTCAAACTTAGCTAAGATACTTTATATAAAGATGGATTTGTCACTTTAACAGTGAATGGTAAATAACCGGAGGTTGAGTTGGACAACATTCTCTGGAATTTAGAGAAATTTAAAGATCTTATTTGGCAAGTACAAATTGACGAAAAGAGTGCGTGGTCATGCCCGCCGCTTGTACTCTACAAAGCTTCACGATTTAGTATGACCGGTGGGCAAAAGGACCGTCCTTGGACTGAAAATGAATTTGGTTCAGTTCAGTGACGAAACTGAAGTGATCTTAGAAGCCTATCTACATTTTGTGAACTCTTTATGCAGCAGGCCCGGTTCCAGAAATATTTGATTGAGGGGCACCAGTCTAGAAAGAAGATTTCACCGCCGAGGCGCATAGCATAGGTACGGGAGGGGACCGCTGCCCATGTTAAAGGGGTCAGGGTGCGTCTTCCCCCAGGAATTTATTGAAATATAGGTATGAAATTGTGGCCTCTGATGCATTTTAGGTCTAAATGTTTAGTAATGGAAGGGTTAGTCCCTTCCTGATTGGGGAGGAGATCAGGGGGCTCTCTTCCTGGAAAAGTTTGAAATATAGGTATGAAAAGGTGGCCTCTGTGGCATTTATTGATGGGAGTACTCCGCTCATTTTAGGGGGATCAGGGTGTGCCCCCCCCCCCCCCGCCATCCCCCTCTGGAATTTTTAAATACAGGTATGAAATGGTGGCCTCTGGAGCATTTTTATGTCTACATTTTAAGGTAATGGAGGGGTTAGTCCCGTCTTGGTGGGGGGGGGTCTGAAAAGTTTGAAATGCAGGTATGTAATGGTGGCCTCTGGTGCGTTTCTGTGTCTAAATTTTGAGAAAATATTTTTCTTTTTGATTTAATCATATTTTATTGCTTCTGAACACATAATACATAGCACATATACATAATAAGTAACAGAAGCAAATGGGTTGGGCTACAAGTTATTGCAACATTAGAAGTCAGCCCTTCCCAAGTGCGTAACATTAATAGCAAATGAAAAATGAACGAGTGTATTAGTTTAATTAAGCATTCCTTATACAAAGATATATGATAGTGATAATAACTACAAAGATAAAAAGATGAAGGAGAAGAAAAAGAAGAAGAAGAAGAAGGGAAATATTATAATGATGATTTTTCTTTTTCCGAGATGATTGGGTGCATTTTCGGCCCACCCCTGGATCCGGGCCTGTGCAGTGTAATGTACATGAAATGGCAGCATTTTACAACTGCTTATCACTCCAGAATTCCTGCTCAGGAAGCACTTTAGACCAGACCGATATTGTTTCGAAAATCGGGCAGATATCAATTTTGCAAACCTGAGGCGATAACGGTCCGATAATAATTCCGGAAGATAGAGATGTTCAAATATCGACAGGATGTTGGACTAGTATCATAACCAGGTGTCGGCTGGCAAATATTGATTTGATATGCCAAATGTTCCTATTATATATGTGTAGATAGAGTAAGAAAAGTGTATATTAATTAAGAACATTAAAAATATTGCGTGTATATGACAATATGATATGCTTTCAGACGCTTAAGAAATATGCATTATTACTCAGTATATAATTCTGTTAAAAATTCATCACATTGTTGACGTTTACTACATTGGATTGCTATAACTTCTTTACTTTTGTAGATAATGCATTTAGGCTTGGTTTAATACGGCTTTATCACATATAATTTGGTTTTTAGCTCACCTGACCACAGAGTGCTCAGTTCTGGTCAGAATGAAACACTCAACAAAGTCTCAGAAGAATTCATTACTTGGTCATTTGGATACAAAAACGCTAGGTCAAAAAGGTCAGTTAACAGCAAAACATTGTTTACATTCTAGAGCCTATATCCTGAAACTTATCTTCATAGTTCTTTGTCAGAATGGTTGTCTTTATCAAGTTCAAAACTTGGTACCAGAAGTCTTGAACTAGGTTACTTTGTCAAATTCTAAAACAACTATATTTAACGCTCTTGATGCCTCAATTTCTACATGCTCTTCATAAATCTTCGTCCGAATGTTTGTCTATATGAAATCTAGGTCATTTCTAAAACTGAGTTACCTGAGATCAAAACCAAGGTTATTAGGTTAAATCATAGAATTATTTTTAACATGACGTTTTTATTTTATGTCAGTTCAGTGTTGTGTTGTTTCATCGTCAAATGGTGTTGCAATTGTGCAAAGATAACTTAGAATTATAAAGTACAATTGCACTCAGCCAGGTAATTAGCTGAAATTTAGTAGTAATTTAAATTATGTCTGTAGTAATTTCATGAATTATCATGTATACAGAAAAATAAATCTATTGCACGTGTCCAAATCTATGTGATTGCATGTACCATTCCCCTACAGTTTGTGAGTTGTCAGGAAAAAGTTATCGTGTTGATCTTTTATTTTTTTTTTAACGAGATATATATTATTGATTTTTATTTGTAGTTTCTCAAAATAGATTTTATTGTCTGTTTAGATATTTTATTATTATATTGTATCATACCAGATTTTTATAGCGCCCTTTTCATGATAAACATGTTCAAAGCCGCTTTACTAGCATTCCAAATTGCGCTTCCCTTCAAATAATCAGTTTCAACCTGACGTAAAACCCATCATTTTGTGTATATATGGTTTATTCTTTTCCATTAACTAGATCTATATTTAATGAGGATTGCCTTCTATTTCGGTGTTGTTTTTTTCCTTCAGCCATTTTAGTGTACACAATCATGTTAATGTACATAGTTCCTTTCACAAAAATACTCAAACACTAGGTACTTGAAAAGAAATTTCATAAAATGAAATAATAATTGAAACAGCAATGTAAATTAAGCCATTGTTTTGTTTTTAGAGACATTCCAAAGAATCACGAGACAAATTTATTCTTGTATCAGTTATATTATATATATACATATATCCTTATGCATAAACAGAAATATACATGATACGGAGTTGTCTTCATTTTCGGGGATGGGGTGCTTTTTATGCCTTAAAAAACGAGTAGCATTCCACTGGTATAAATAACTTAGAATTTTGTTCTCCTGGAATTTATTACCTATTACTAAGCATTTATCCGCTTCCTTCACCACATATGTAACATGTGAAATACATGTAAATTGTGTACGTAGAGCATGAATACTTATTCTAACATAGTTCAGTATATTTGCCAGTTAAACAATGGACGGAGCCAAGCGTTATATGTTATACAGTTACTGACTTAATCGTCACAGGAGTTCGAGCCTCGGGTCAAGGAATAACAGGTCTGGAAATACACAGATATGCGCCTATATAATATCTTATTTGTCAGCGACAAAAACTGTGGCCTTCGCCATCAATATTTCATTCCAAGTGCAAATACATAGAAATAACAAAACCGATGAATGGCAAATTATAGATAAATGAGCCGCGCCATGAGAAAACCAACATAATGGCTTTGCAACCAGCATGGATCCAGACCATCCGCGCAGCCTAGTCAGGATCCATGCTGTTCGCTTTCAAGGTCTGTTGCAAGTAGAGAAACTGTTAGCGAACAGCATGGATCCTGACCAGACTGCGCGGATGCGCAGGCTGGTCTGGATCCATGCTGGTCGCAAAGCCATTATGTTGGTTTCCTCATGGCATGGCTCATTAATGATTAAGCATCAACAAAAGTCTTCTAAATTACCTGGAATCACACAAATATGCGCTTATATAATATTTAGGGTGGATACCTGGGTAGAACCATTGACCTTCCGTAAGCCATGTAGATGGATTGAACCAGCATCGGCGAGGACCAGTGATTCGAAGTCATCGAGACTCAGTCGCGGAGGCCTCTGTATGATACAAGAACGAAAATAACACCTTTTGCTACATCTTCCAATGCAACTGTTTACATTGTCCAACATGCTGCGATAGCAGAAGAATCTTCAAAACTTAACTTCTGTATAAATTGTCAGCCGTATAATTTGTGAAATTTGTGACTTTGTCTGATGTACAATAGCAATATTCCCGACACTGATAATCATACTTTACTGGACTTGGTGGTGGTATGGCTTTCGCAATCTTGCCCGGAACATCTTGGCAGTATCATCCAAATATACTGCAAGAAGTATGATGTCGTCTGCTTACTGCATGGGTAGATAAACATAAAAATTGATTCTATAAATCCGTAACTACAAAGTTTATCACCGGATTTGTGAATTCTGAGAAAACAAGAGCTGTCGGAGGACAGCAACGCTCGACTATTCAACAGCCTTGTCAGTTGAATGTAAATTAAAGTTGAAAAAGGAGAATAATTTTGTAAAATTGCAAAACACGATTATGGAACCTGTAAAACGCATATCAGTTCATGACAATGTACAACTGTGTGAAGTTTCAATCCATTCCCATTAATGGATACTGAGATACCAGCTTACATACAAACCTGCTAATCCTTACAGAAGAAAAAGGCCTGCTGCGTACTCTTGCTGTGTACATACAGCGTATATGATGCGTACATGATGTGTACTGAAATCAAGGGCTTTAAATAGTACGCATGATATACACCGCACATACACCGATAGTACGTTTGTAGTACACTTTTGACATGCAAATGAGCTCTGCCGCGTACTACTTGCTGCGTACATGCTGTGGACTACTTAGTACACATGATGTACGCTGGAGGAATTTAGTATGCGGGAAATAGTACGCAGCATGTACGTGGCACATACACTTTTCACATGCAAATGAGCCTGCGGTGTACTACCCCTGCGGCGTACATGCTGTGTACTCCTGTGGCGTACATGCTGTGTACTCCTGGCCCGAGTCCTGCGGCGTACATGCTGTGTACTCCTGATGCATACATGCTGTGTACTCTTGTGGCGAAACTGCTGTGATAATGTAAATTCCTTACCCCACCAACTTTCGTATGGAAATGCTGATCATTTGGACAGAAAAAAAAACAGAAAAAAGATAAGTGACATGCATCAATAAGTATTTACCCTTACCAAAATAATGTAGATTGATGTTATCAAATAAATTAGTATGCTTTTCTTCATCCACTTTTCAGTAAAATAAATCAATTTTTGTAGCATGTAATTTGGTAAACATTTGAAGAAAATGGCGTAACTGCATCAAGGGGAAACAACTTTAATGCAACTAAATATAAGTGTTATGATTTATTATAGACAATGTGTGCGTAGTATGTATTTATTTTGATTAAAATCCATCTGAGAACAATCTAGGACTGGAATTATATAAACATTTATACACTTTTACGTCCGTAAAAAGTAGCGCACCAAAAAATTTTGGATTGATCTTTTTCCAATGGGGCGAGCGCAATTAGCCAAAAACGTTCTGAAAATATACGAGCGCCAAATCCGATGAACAACTTTTTAATTTGGTGAGGCCTTAATGAGTTAACATAATGAGCATTAAAGCCTTTATAAAACATGATAGAATGGTGTTTTGCTTAAGAGTATTCAAATAACAGTGAGAGCTATTAATTCTTCTCATTCTGGCGCTGTTGAGGCATTATCTTGGTAATTATTTCATGTATTACAAAATGTAATGCAACGAAGTTCAAATAAGGCTTTTCAATTATCCAAGTTAGAAAGCTCTAGCTAGGATTAATTCAAAATGAAAAAGAATATATTTTTACACTGCATGCAAGGTGCAGCTCAGAAATCACTAAGATGTAAGCTTCACAAATGAACATTGCAAATAGTTTGGCAAATTTTCATTGTTCAGAATACCGGTAATCTGAACTATTCTATGCTATTAAGATAAAGGTTACTCGGAAATCAAGTTCTTGCTTCCGAAAAAAAAAATGTACAAATCCTTCCTGCATGAAGTGTACTTCAGACTTTTACCTAAAAAAATTCAAAGTATAAGCACCAAAAGAAAATGAACAAGTCCCTCCCGCGTATATGAAGTTTACTTCAGACTTTAACTTATAAAAAAAACTATGTATAAATGCCAAAAGAAATTGTACAAGTCTTTCCCGCGTATATGAAGTGTACTGCACAACTTTCAAAGTATCTGTGGTGTACATGCAGTGTACTATTTTCTTGTACAAGTCCCTCCTGCGTACATGCAGTGTACTCCTTAAATTTTCAGAGTCTGTGCTGCGTACTTGAAGTGTACTAGTGACCTCCTGCGTACATGCTGTGTACTCGTCGAAATAGTACGCGGCATGTACGCGGCATGCGGTGTATGTAAAATGTACTCCTCTGGCGTACTACTGTGTTCGCGGCATATACACAGCAAATACGCAGCAGGTACGCCACAGAGGCTTGCTTCTGTAAGGGAAGTCAAAAAAGGGAAAAGATTTTAGTAGATCTATGTAACCTGTGCACTACATGTCAGATCATGACAGTGAACAATTGTGTGAAGTTTCAATCATTTCCCGTTAGTGGGTACTGAGATACCAGCTTACATATAAAACCTTAACCAAAAACTGCTAAGTCGAAAAAGGGGCATAATTTTGTAAAAATGTAAAGTATTGTTATGGAACTTGAGCAGTGCAAGACAGATCATGACAGTGAACAAGTGTTTGATGTTTCAATCCATTCCCATTAGTGGGTACTGAAATTACAGCTTACATATAAAACCTTAATCAAATCGGGACGCCGACGCCGACGCATGAGTGAGTCCAGTAGCTCTACCTATTCTTTGAATAGTCGAGCTAAAAACGTATCGTTATTAAAAGGTTCATTTCTCTGACCAAATCATTTAATCAATATCAATGAACAAGGAGCTGCGTTCAATAAACGCTTGCTTCCCTCAGTGGCATCCTTGTCGATAGATTTTGCACCCAAGTCCAAAACGAGGTCAAGGTCAAGGTCAAACTGAGGTCAGGTGATATTTGAAGATGAGGAATGGTCACAGTTTACATCTGTATTAGTATCAATTCATTCTTGTAAGGGGTATTGATGCTAGACGAAACGGTCCCATTTGGTTAACCAAGAGATGGCCGATATAAAGCAACCTAAGTCCAAAATGAGGTCAAGGTCAAGGTCAAACTGAGGTCAGGTGATGTCTGAAGATGAAGAATGGTCACAGGTTACATCTGCATTAGTATCAAGTCATTCTAGTAAGGGGTATTGATGCTAGACGAAACGGTCCCATTTGGTTAACCTCGTACGGACGGACGGACGGACAGGACAATCACTATATGCCTCCCGCATCAGTTGATGCTGGGGGCATAAAAACACCTTGTGCTTTAATGTTAAGATGTTTTATATGTGTATTGTGTATTGGAAAGTATTTGGTTATCATTTTTACTTGCTAGTGCAATTTCACTCCTGATAAAAGCATACTTTGGACCTTTTAATACTGTATGAAATGTTCCGATATTTTTTGAGATTGAGATAACCTGTAAAACTTGCGAAACTCTAACCGTTTTGTAGCCAGTAATTTAAAGTATAGATAGGTAGCTATTTGGTAGATAAGTAGGTAATTAGGTAGATAGATAGGTAAATGGGAAGGTAGGCAAGTGGAAATGGATGGAGGGAAACGTACAAACTTACAAGTACATACCTACCTATCACCCATTTTAACGTATATTAATCGCGATTTTATAAAAATCGCGTCTTAGGACAGATTTACAAAACACTGAGATGTTTATTGTTTGGGCAGTCACAGAAAATTAAGAATATGCTGTAAATGATTTTGATCGAATGATTATCAAACTTGGTCAGAAGCAAAATCAAAAGGTCAACGTCTTGAGAGAAGATCATATAAGGATGCTACAGACCAAATTTGATGAAGTTCCGCCATAAGAAGTCTTAAATAGCGTTTGTATTTATAGCTAGAAAGGACCAAGTGTGGAAGCATTTCCACTAATCTGAATGAGGACCACACAAGGATGCAACAGACCGAGTTTGGTTAAAATTCATCAACTGGTTCATGAAAACAAGTCATTTAAAGGTTGAGCTCAAGCAGAACTATTTGAATAAACTGAGAGACGTCCATGCCAGGATGCTACAAATTCTGATGTAATTCTGGCCATTGGTTTCAGAGAAAAAGACGTTTTAAGTTAAAAATATTAACACCAAAATGCTGAACCATACATCCATACTAATAATAAATCTAAATCTGCGGTCTTATTGTCTTCCGTAGAAAATGCAGAAATAAAGTTCCCGCAGAAAAAAGTACTTATACGGTACCTTTCCAAAAACAAAGTTCCGGTAAGCTAAACAGAAGAAACTGATGACATTCAAATTTTATTTCATGTTCTTTCATATATTTTATTTACAAAGCATGTCACATGTGAACAATAAAACACGTCAAGATTTCAGAAAGGCATATATCATATCTATGTAACTATATGTTATATTGCAATTTAAAAAGGAAGACACTCCATGGCATGAAACTGTGTATATTTAAAATGTACAAACATTAACAAAAGGCTAGTAACCGACACAAAAAGACATTCCATACCTTTTTAGTCGGTTCAAAAGCTCACGTGAGCTTCTATTGTACTTGTTTGCTTTATAATAAACCTTTTTCTTATTTATCTTACTCTGTTCTAATACTTGTATCCAGGTCACATTAGTAATAGACTAGCAACTGACACAAACAGATACTGTAAAAGCATATATTTTTGCTGGGTCAAAATTTTGCAAATTTGAAATTTTGAGTATGTTCGCGAGGTGTAATATTTGCAAAATTGTTAAAATGGTATCCTACTTTAATCTGAATTATATTAATTGTAAATATTTATGCGAGGATTATTTTTTTCAAGATGTAGGGCCTCGCGAATATAGCAAACATTAAACCCCTGCGAAAATTTCTGCTATTACAGTACCGTCCTTCACACACTTCTCCAATAATAGTATCTAGATCACACTGTTTACCTCCACTGAAGGATACAGTCAACCATCTCTAAACAAAAGGTCACTACTGTAAAGCCTGCTTATAAAGGCCACTATGTGTAATAACAAGTAGTGTAAATTTACCTGTGTTGAGAGATGACCTGTCTGCAAAGACTACCTGTCTACAAAGACCACTCTTTTCATTTTCCAAAGATGGTACTAGTATTTACAAACAGGTTTCACTGTGCTTAACCTTTAGCCTGCTTAATTTCTAAAATGGACTGATCCATCATTCAAACTGGACAGTACCATTTATCATCTGAAGAGGTATTCACTGAAAACTTTACTGACTTAACAGCGAACAGTGCAGACCATGATCAGACTGCATGAATGTGCAGGCTGATCTTGGTCTGCATTGGTCGCAAAGACAGAATCACTTGCAGACAGTAGACTAAAATAAAAGTTCTAAGTTCCATAAGGCTTTTTATATTTATGTTAAAAACAAATAAACCAGCTATCCAAATAGATGTTACACATAATTACATTGCGTGTATCAGTGCTATACACTAGGCACGTTAAAGAACCAGGCTGTCTATTCGCAAAGAGCCAGGCTAAGTTAGCCGGACAAGCCTGTATCTGATTTCTGATATCTCTGTCATGGGGGCTTTGTCTCACTCTGTCCCTCTGGTCAGATCGCTCTGTGTCTGTACTAGTTGAGGATGAATTATGCGCCCTGTGTGGCTGCATTTGAACTATGTAAAGCGCCTTTGAACGTGAAATTGATCATGAAAAGGGCGCTATATAAATCTGGTATAATAATAATACATGGTTAGAAAATCACTACTTCGAAAATTACATATAGAGTGCTAAAGGGAGGTAATCATAAACCATGGATTCAAAAATATTATCTACTTTGTTAATCAATATTCAAACCTTTGGCATATACATAAGAAAAACAATTTTCGAAAATCACGGAATGAAGTATATTATAGACATAAATTATTTGGCAATATCCGGTTATCTTCCCCTCTGTGGAATGAAGTATATTATATCCACCTCAATCCCTGACCACCACCTCTAAGAGTGTCTTAAACTTATAGATACTGAATTATGACATTCAGAAAGGTTTCTAAATCAACGTATTTTTTACCTCCCTTTATTATTTTTTGTTCATTCCGTAAACAGAGGGGAAGATTCCCAGATACTGCCAATTATTTTATGTTCGTACAAAAAATGTGGCAGCTACATTATAATTAAATGCATTATTAGCCCTTAAAGAATTGTAGTAATAATATTTTTGAAAATAACCTAAGAGCTGATAATGACTAGAAGTCATCATGTATGTATATCTAAATTAATGTAAAGAGATCTCTATGGAAAAGATTCCATTCTAAATAATACTACTAAACATTTCTACATTAGATTATTATGAACATGATATTATATCCATGAAGAAATTAAGACAAGGTGGCAATAACAGGTCCATAAACATTCTTTACTCTCAAAATTAGCGAATACAAAAATCATGAAACACAAAACACATTTTTGTAATATAAAGTTCTACATTGCAACTGCTTCACACCGAGTAATACTGTACTCTCCTAAATGCAAACTTCTCAAAATAGCTAAAACGTAATTTAAACAAAAATTATTTCCCTTTCGAGATTCTTAAATGATAAAATTTAGGACTAGAAAGCTTCATTTTTAAATACAAAATAACAGAAAACTTTGAAATTTTAAACAACATAAATACACATTATGATTGTCAAGATTTAACATACATGTATATTATTCAGCACTCATAACCAATATTGTAGTTACTCCTAAATTATATCTATTTTACTGTCTTAAACACAGACGGAAAAAGTTTGAAATAATTCATATGCTCAGAAAGGTGATTTATCTATCACAACTTGGGACTTTCTATACATCGCATGTATTGAGAAACTGCCTGGCTTAAGCAGTTTAATCTAAATATAAACCAAAAACAAACTTAAACAAGATGGTCATGATGACCATGAATCGCTCACCTGAGTAATATGAGCCACATGTTTCAAATGGCAAACTGATGCAAAAATATTATAAAGTAGGTCAGTAGGTCACATTCATGGTCACTGAAAGTCAGTTTTAAGATTGGTGTGCAAAACTGTCCATATCATTCAAATTTCATGGCTGTATCTTAAAAAACAAGAAAGTAGGTCAGTAGGTCAAGGTCACAGTCAAGTGACTCCTAATTGCTTAGGATCATCAGGTAATTATAATTAAACAGTCTAGGAAATATAATCTGATAATTTTTGAAGTATTTATTCCTATATAACTCATATAACAAATGAACCCCAGGGGCGGGGCCTCTTTTCACCCCAGGGTCATAATTTGAACAATCTTGTTGGAGATCCACTAGGCAATGCTACACACCAAATATCAAAGGCCTAGGCCTTGAACTCTCAGACAAGAAGATTTTTAAATATTTTCCTATATAAGTCTATGTAAAACTTGGGACCCTCCGGGCCTCTTTTCACCCCAGGGGCATAATTTTAAGATCTTGGTAGACAACCACAAGGCAATGCTTCATACCAAATATCAAATGCCTAGGTCTTACGGTTTCAGACAAGAAGATTTTCAAAGTTTTTTCCTATACAAGTCAATGTAAAACTTAAGACTCCCTGGGGCGGGGCCTCTATTCACCCCAGGGGCACAATTTGAATAATTTTTATAGAGGACCATTAGATAATGTCATATACCAAATATCAAGGCTCTACGCTTTGAAGTTTCAGGCAAGAAGATTTTTAAAGTTTTTTTCTTTTGGTTGCCATGGCAACCAGAGTTCTGCATGGAATTCAATTTTTTGAACCATTCTGAAAGGAGACCACCCAAGGATCATTCCTGTGAAGTTTGGTGTAATTCTGAATAGTGGTTTTCAAGAAGATTTTTTTTTCCAGAAAATGTTGACGGACACACGATACACGTCTCACGATGCACATTGAGCGGTCACAAAAGCTCACCATGAGCCTTTGGCTCAGGTGAGCTAAAAACATAAAAGATTGTTGGACTTGACTAAAATAAAATTAATGTCAAAACTTGATAACACCATCTAATTTGAAGGGGCCAATTTTTTTTTCTTACTGTCTCACTGAGCATTTCTAATCCAAACAATCAACAATGTAATCATATTTTTTATCTAAATTTTGAGGTATAGTATCAGTTGCTCCAACAAATGGTACTAGATCATATCTACTCTTTTTCCTATTCATGGCAAGAATATTTAAATCCAGCTCTGACTCCCTCCAGCATGTGCTACAACAACAGAGATGTCCACATTGTATGATATTGAATGACACATGCCCCCTGAAAATTTGAGCCTGAACTTGTGAAAAAATGGAAGTGAAAAGCTAATGATTAATAATTACAATTGTCATTTTTGGTTGCGGGTTTACCTCACTACCAAAGTTAAGTGTATTTCTGACAATCATATAGGATCTTTATTTTATTCCAAATCACATCCAAAGGATGTACATGTGCTAAACAAAATAGTCCCATTCATGAACACTGTGGATGAATTATCAATGATCAAGCAGTTCTGATTCAACCTGTATCCATTCACTCTGACCATTTAGATTATATAAGATCTATCAATGACAAGGGTTTCCAGCCCATGGTTACATCACAAGCTAGGTCAGGCAGAGTTCATCTTAGATATGAGGCATATTTGTATTTGTTTCTCATTCATGTATATTTATAGATTGGCATTTAAACAGAAAATAAATCTACCAAAACCCTCAACTACCAGACGTCTCAAGGCTTTGATTTTGTGTGGTGATTTTGTCAGTAATAAATATATACCAGAAACCATTTTTAGAAAATAAAAGTTTTAACAAATCTTAAGTGGATTTCGTGTTCACAAAAAAAAATGTGAGCAAGTCGCCTGAAGAAAGAGATAATTTTTATTTATTGTTGGGTTTAGAGTTACACCTTGGTGACTTTTCCAGCTTTTGATGATGGAGGAAGGCCCTAGATGCCCATTCGGGCATTATTTCATCCCTGGAGAGAGAGGGGGCGAGGCACCTGGGTAGAACCACCAACCTTCCATCAGTCAGCTCCACAGCTTCCATACATGATGGATTCTATACCCCTGCCAGGTTTTGAACCTTCATCGGTAAGGGGCAGGTGAGATAGACGGTGAGGGGCAAGTGAGATAGACGGTGAGGGGCAGGTGAGATAGACAGTGAGGGGCAGGTGAGATAGACGGTGAGGGGCAGGTGAGATAGACGGTAAGGGGCAGGTGAGATAGACGGTGAGGGGCAGGTGAGATAGACGGTGAGGGGCAGATGAGATAGACGGTGAGGGGCAGGTGAGATAGACGGTGAGGGGCAGGTGAGATAGACGGTAAGGGGCAAGTGAGATAAAGAATCACATAAGCAGAATAACAATACAACCTTTCTTCTCAAACTTGGCACTCTGTGAAATAATATTTCCATCCCTTTAAAATAGTTCAACAATAACAATTTACAAGTATCAACAAATTCTAGCACCTTACTCACATAATCTCCAGACAAGAAAATAGAGAGCCAGCTATACAAAATGGAGGTTTTATAAATTCTATTATTTACTTTATAAAATTTAGTAGAGGCATGTCTTTTCAATTAATTATTGCTGAAAAAAATGCATTGACAGTGCAAACAAGTAACAAATCGTATAAATGACAAATACTTGCATAATGACACAAACACATGAAGTACTGTCCTATATGTAACTACATGTATGTAATGTCAAAAACAAACATAAACTGCCATTCCTGTAACTGCATAATGTCATGGAAAAAAGTCCTGTATACACACTGAAGCAAAAGACTACTAACAAATTTGTACATATCTTGTATATGACTGTTAAGAAGTAAACAAAACAAATCTGCACCTGTTCTATATGTAACTTAAAATAATTAAACAAAAGGCTAGCAATCAAACTTGAATACATGCCATATGTGACAGTCTAGTGTCACCAACAAAACTAGCAACAAACACGAATATGTCTTAAATGTAACTGTAAATAATCAAGCAAAAGGCTAGCAACAGACTAGAATATGTCATATATGTAACTGTCAAGTGTCCACAACAAAACAAAAAGCTAGCAACAGACTTGAATATGTCATAATTATAAGTAACTGTCAAGTGTCCACAACAAAATGAAAGGATAGCAACAGACTTGAATATGATATATATGCAACTGTTAGCAAAAGGCTAACAACAAATCTGTATATGTCCTATATGTAACAGTTAACAATGAAGCAAAATGATATCAAACAAAACTCTTATATGTCCTATATGTAACAGTTAAAAATGAATTCAAAAAATATCAACAAAAAAACTTGTATTGTATTTTGCAATTTTTCTGACACACGTTTCAATTCCGAAACAAAACACTAGAAATTAAAAAGTTTACAACAAAGATGAAATAATTATTTTTCTTTTCTCTGTATTTCTATTAACAAATATCATCATTTTTCTTAATATATTTTTATTTTGAATAATAAAGAAATTAAATTCCTGTAAATCTAGTTCTGTGTAACATACCGATATATGTCAAATGTAAACATTACACACTGCACACTGCATTTTATGCAATGCAACAACTGGCTTCCCTGTATATAAAAATAAATTATCTTTGGTATAAAATGTATACTACCTATGACATGAATTAATCACTACTGATGCATTATTCATGAAAATATAAAAAGGAAAAAATCACTCACAAAATCAACTTTTACCCATTTCCAAAAAGGATACTGGTTGGTGTTCACACATGCAAATTTTTTTTTTACAAAAAACAAAATTGACTAAAAAAGGCTGTTATATTACTTAATGTAACTGACAAAAAAAAAATATTCTGATGTACAATGGCATGTTATGTTTACACACACAAGCTTAAAACTGGCTGTGTATATATCAAAATATGATGTCTTGCTCTTTAAAAAATTTACATGTAATTACATCTTTATATTTCAAAAATACTATCTGTTGACATTTGTTTTACTTCTGTTCTTGAGAGTATGTACCTATATATCTTTCCCTTCAGAATGCTGATCATATGACTAGAGCTTTAAATGCCTAACTTAAACTATAAGTTCAAAATAATACCTATTCTAATTGGAATATATTGACAAATCCCTAACCCCCATTTCAAATTTTTATTTAACAAAATCAAAGAGTTTGGTGGACTTTGTCTTATATTTATTCTAATTATAATAGTCCTGACAAACTACAGTAAAAGATACCGGAGGATGAACTTCACTTGTACTTAAAGGCCCACCACAACCTAGTGACCTACTTTTTACCTTCCACACAAACTTTGTTAAAAAAAACTATCCTCATGGTACTGGTATAATACAGCTATACTACAAGATGCCAGGTGGGCAATTTAGACCATCCCTGAATTAATGTCTTCTGCAAATTAATATAGTCAATATCTTTTCAGTATAATTTTAAAAACATAAAATGTTAAGACACAAATCACATTGTCTTGACCTAATATATGTCACTTTCTTTTTGTACTTAGATATTTTTCTCATTTTTTCATGCAAATCATGTATAATTGCCATCATGGAAACAAAAAAAAGATTACAATTATTCTGTGGCACATCTTTCTAAGTTCCTAAACAATTACTCGAATGCATACACATAAATAGCGTTCCCCCTGAACCCTGGACATTCTATAACAAACAAAAGAAATAAAGACTTCAGAGACAGTTTCTGCAAGCTTTTAGATATATACAACCTTTCATTATTTAAAGCCTTAACAGGCCAACCAGTCACACAAAATTATCACCTAACACCATCAATTAATCACATATTGAAAACATAAACTCAAAAATCACAACATAAATTCTAACAAATGCCCATACAATCCAAAAGATATTTCAGCCAGAAATAATATGATAATCTTAAAAGAAATCACACTTGCACAGAGTGTATGATTTATTCACTTACATTTAAAAAATCTTTTCACACAACACTTACATTATTGCCAATATCTTAAATTTTACTAAAATATTATTCTGAAATCTGGTGCATGCTTAGGCAATTATATTTTGAATGTCATAAAGAAATTTCAGTAAAACATATTTAAGAAATCTTATATTTGTACATATTTTACAACCACATAACATCTTTAAAAAGTTGAATAAACCTCACTGGTGTTTTGAATTTCTTCCGAAAATTTAGATTTTATTTTAATACAAAAAAACATAAAACACACAACACCCCCATTGTTTTGTCAAATCTAAAAAGAAACAAACTTTTTTCAGCATTTTTTTTTACAAAACAAAGTATCTACAGTCCACTTTTGTGCCAATTTTATAAAATGCTGTCCATTTAGGATACTCACATTTTAGGCTATTATTGTGAAAATTTTCATACTCTCATAGTTTGATGTAGAAAATATCTCTTGCATGAGAAAATAGCACAAGAGTTGAAATATGTAATAAATACCTGTCAAATATATACACATTTTCATTTTATGCATCCTATCAAAAATGTCTCTGCATTAGTTACCCCTCCCCCTTTTGAAATATTTTGACCATAACAGGTTTGAATCACAGATGTTCTGTAATAATTAGTAGTACATCATTTTCAAAAACACAGTTTGAAAAAACCTCAATTTTTACCACAAAAATACAGGTGAGTTTATACTTGAATAAATGTAATATATTTATTAATTCATACTTTGTGACTTCTTCAAAATGGGTTGAGGTAAGATAAATGAACTTATGTGACTGCATAAATTGATAGTACTGAAATTTAATTTTGACATGTTGTTAATAATAGAACTTTTGAAATGCCTGTAGATTTTCAAAAGTGTTAAGTTATTCAGAAGATATTGGCAAAAAATTAAGTATTACATTAGAAGATTTTTATATCAACACTGACACTTGTAACAATATGTTTTCTACCATATATCTAAAAAGTCTAATGATCATGAGCAATAATATATCTTTCTTTATTTTTGATGAATAAATAGTCCCCGATTAACTAGAAGACTATCTATGTAATATATCGCTATTATGAATCCTACTGTGCATAAGTCAAATTGATGTAAAAATATATTTAAATATCTTGCCATTTCCTATAAAACATAACCTTTTTAATTTGTTATTTACGCCATTTTTTTTTCTCATAAAAATATCTAACAGGTCCTTTTGTATGACCCTGCTGAAAAACTGTCATAAGCACCATACTTTGGATATTCTATATAACACATTTATACTTATGTTTAAATCTTCATCTTGGCAGATGAAATGCACTTTTAAAAAAAAAATATTCACAGTTTTAACCTTTACCCTGCTAAAATGGACTGGTCCACCATTCAAATTGGGCAGTACCATTTATCATTTTAAGGGGTGTTCACTGAAAATTTACTGACTGAATAGCGAACAGTGCAGACCATATCAGCCTGCATGTCCATATCTTGGTCACACCAAGCACTGGTCGCAAAGGCAAAACCACGTGCTCCCAGCAAGCTAAAGGTTGACATATTTTCAATGCATTATACTGCTACAGTACATACAGCAAAAACGATACATGAAAAATCAAAATAATCTCTAAACATAGCTCAAAACATTGCTTTCATCTGCAATTCAAAAGCATGTTAATGCTTTTCAGCTTCTTTTAAAAAAAGCAAAATTAAATATTCAATAGAAAATTAAATTTTAAGTGAAATCTCTGAACCAGACGCTTTAAAGTAATGGACCCATAATCACAATCGACAATTTCCATTCGATTACATGTTGTTTGTATGCAATATTGGCAGGTTTCTTGTACGAACTACATTAGCAAGTGGAGAACACTGAAATCATATATGGAGAATAATTAATAGCCCTCAAATAGCCAAATGTCATTACCGGACCATCACCTTAAATAACATTGTTAATCTTGAGATAACACCCTTATCATAATACTATTAGCACATTCTGTGTATGCAACCTGTTAATTTTTTTCCCATTAATTGCCACAATAAGCCATGAACACATTAATACTTCTATTTGGTCTCTCAAAAAGAAGGCCAGCTTTCACTTTCTGTTGAGACATTGCACCACACCATATAAAGGAGCATTTAAAATGCTCCAATAGGATTTCTTCATACATCACCAATCAACCAATCAAATCAAGTCTTACAAATTCTAATATTACAAGTTCTTGTCACTCCTTTTTATCTTTTTTCTTTGATAACACTGGTACTGCTGGTATTTTAACATGACTGGCTACTGCTGTTCCGACATCGTAACTTTTCCCGGCGACCCACTTCACTCCACCGACACCATACCCGACAGCCCCTGTGGTAACATTATATAAACCAGATCCTAAGCCACTAGACACTCTCCATACTATCCCTGCTTGTTGTTTCTGCTCTGCAATAAATATAGATCAATGAAATTATTTATAAATAGAATATCTGTTTGTTTCAGTATAAGACTGGAATATCTTTCACAGAATGAATGTCAGATGCAATACTTTTACAAATGGCATAAGGTTTTCAGTCTTTATCTTGTACAAACAAGCACAGCATTGTTCTTTTCATTTCATGCCCTTTAGTAGCTTTCACAAAATTTTACTCCTTAATACTAAACTAAATTCTTGTAGAGGGATAAACTTATATGCCCTTAAGAACTGAACACCTTAATGAACAACTTGATAGTAAGACAGAATGAAAGTGCTTTCACATCAAATTATTTTAACTTTTTACCCTGCTAAATTTCTCAAATGGACTGGTCCATCATTCAATTTGGGCAATACCATTTATTATTCAAAGGGGTGTTCAATGAAAAGTTACTGACTAAATAGCAAACAGTGCAGACCATGATCATGCAGGCTGAACTTGGTCTGCACTGGTCGCAAAGGCAAGATCACTTGCTGCCAGCAGGCTAAGGGTTAAATGAGATACTAGTTTACATGTTAACAAAAATTGCTATGTGAAAAGAGGGGTTTAACTTAACAGAACAGAACCAGTTCACAGCAAGTCAAATGAAAATCACTGTGAACTAAATTTAATGTGAAAGGTTTAAACCATTTCAAAAAACTTTACTGATTGGGATAGCAATGCAGATTCCAGCTCCAACTAAAGGATGAATGTAACAGCTCTACCTATTCTTTGAATAACTGAGTATAAAACCTAGTACTGTCTTAAAGGTTTCATATAGTTTGCATGTTTCTTTTGAAAGATATTACCATTAGAGGAACAATGCAAGAGAGCCCTCCAAAGATGTTAATCTTAGCAGAACAAAGCAAGACAACCCCCGAAGATGTTAACATTAGCAAAACAATGCAAGAGAGCCGTCCAAAGATGTTAACATTAGCAAAACAATGCAAGAGAGCCGTCCAAAGATGTTAACATTAGCAAAACAATGCAAGAGAATCCTCCAAAAGTGTTAACATTAGAAAGCAATGCAAGAGAGCTCTCCAAAGATGTTAACCTTAGCAGAACAATGCAAAAGAGCCATCCAAAGATGTTAACCTTAGCAGAACAATGCAAGAGAGCCATCCAGAGATGTTAACCTTAGCAAAGCAATGCAAGAGAGCCCTCCAAAGATGGTAACCTTAGCAAAACAATGCAAGAGAGCCGTCCAAAGATGTTAACCTTAGCAGAACAATGCAAAAGAGCCATCCAAAGATGTTAACCTTAGCAGAACAATGCAAGAGAGCCATCCAAAGATGTTAACCTTAGCAAAGCAATGCAAGAGAGCCCTCCAAAGATGTTAACCTTAGCAAAACAATGCAAGAGAGCCGTCCAAAGATGTTAACCTTAGCAAAGCAATGCAAGAGAGCCGTCCAAAGATGTTAACCTAAGCAGAACAATGCAAGAGAGCCCTCCAAAAGTGTTAACCTTAGCAGAACAATGCAAGAGAGCCCTCCAAAGATGTTAACCTTAGCAGAACAATGCAAGAGAGCCCTCCAAAAGTGTTAACCTTAGCAGAACAATGCAAGGGAGCTGTCCAAAGATGCTAACCTTAGCAGAACAATGCAAGGGAGCCCTCCAAAGACGTTAACATTAGCAAAACAATGCAAGAGAATCCTCCAAAAGTGTTAACCTTAGCAAAACAATGCAAGAGAGCCCTCCAAAGATGTTAACCTTAGCAGAACAATGCAAGACAGCCCTCCAAAGATGTTAACATTAGCAAAACAATGCAAGAAAGCCGTCCAAAAGTGTTAACCTTAGCAAAACAATGCAAAGAATCCTCCAAAAGTGTTAACATTAGCAAAACAATGCAAGAGAGCCCTCCAAAGATGTTAACCTTAGCAGAACAATACAAGACAGACCTCCAAGGATGTTAACATTAGCAAAACAATACAAGAGAATCCTCCAAAAGTGTTAACATTAGCAAAACAATGCAAGAGAGCCCTCCAAAGATGTTAACCTAAGCAGAACAATGCAAGAGAGCCCTCCAAAAGTGTTAACCTTAGCAGAACAATGCAAGAGAGCCCTCCAAAGATGTTAACCTTTGCAGAACTATGCAAGAGAGCCCTCCAAAAGTGTTAACCTTAGCAGAACAATGCAAGGGAGCCCTCCAAAGATGTTAACCTTAGCAGAACAATGCAAGGGAGCCTTCCAAAGATGTTAACATTAGCAAAACAATGCAAGAGAATCCTCCAAAAGTGTTAACATTAGCAAAACAATGCAAGAGAGCCCTCCAAAGATGTTAACCTTAGCAGAACAATGCAAGACAGCCGTCCAAAGATGTTAACATTAGCAAAACAATGCAAGAGAGCCGTCCAAAAGTGTAAACATTAGCAAAACAATGCAAGAGAGCCCTCCAAAGATGTTAACCTTAGCAGAACAATGCAAGACAGCCGTCCAAAGATGTTAACATTAGCAAAACAATGCAAGAGAGCCGTCCAAAAGTGTTAACCTTAGCAAAACAATGCAAGAGAATCCTCCAAAAGTGTTAACATTAGCAAAACAATGCAAGAGAGCCCTCCAAAGCTGTTAACATTAGCAAAACAATGCAAGAGAGCCATCCAAAAGTGTTAACCTTAGCAGAACAATGCAAGAGAACCCTCCATAGATGTTAACCTTAGCAGAACAATGCAAGAGAGCCCTCCAAAGATGTTAACCTTAGCAGAACAATGCAAGAGAGCCCTCCAAAGATGTTAACCTTAGCAGAACAATGCAAGAGAGACTCCAAAGATGTTAACATTAGCAAAACAATGCAAGTGAGCCGTCCAAAAGTGTTAACCTTAGCAAAACAATGCAAGAGAGCCCTCCAAAGATGTTAACCTTAGCAGAACAATGCAAAAGAGCCCTCTAAGATGTTAACCTTAGCAGAACAATGCAAGAGAATCCTCCAAAGATGTTAACCTTAGCAAAACAATGCAAGAGAGCCCTCCAAAGATGTTAACCTTAGCAGAACAATGCAAGAGAGCCCTCCAGAAGTGTTAACATCAGCAAAACAATGCAAGAGAGCCCTCCAAAAGTGTTAACATTAGCAAAACAATGCAAGAGAGCCCTCCAAAGATGTTAACCTTAGCAGAACAATGCAAAAGAGCCCTCTAAAGATGTTAACCTTAGCAGAACAATGCAAGAGAGCCCTTCATAATCCTGAATGTAGGCATTATTAATTCAGAAACCATAATTTATAAATGACAAAGGTAGCCGATAGTGTTGGGAATCAAGTCAAATCAATCAGTATAAAAAAATAGCTTGATCATTGCTTAATCTTGAAAAAAATCAAACATATCAAATTACACCAAACTGATTGATAATGCTACTGACAAAACAGTTATATATCACTAGTTTACACTTTTATGAAGGCATCGATAGGACATTAAAATGTGTCAACAGTGAAAGGTTCGGTTGTCTATCTTGTCACGAATATCTTATCTGTGATTTGCTGATGTCCTGTTTCATCAGCATATCTCTAGCACATTTGTATATGAAGTAACAATATATACCTGACTGTTCATCTGTTTTCTTATTTGATGTGAAGTCTTCTGCGTCATGTTCCTTCACAAACTCTGGGTTGTCAACCCGTTCTTCAATATCCTTGGTAACAAACTCTACTTGCTCCGATGGTGGAGTCTGTAAGAAAAAATATACCATTGGTGCAACTTGTTCATGGTTATGGGGCCCTTTAACTCTGTTTATTACTTTGGTGATTTTGTTTGTTTTTGTTGGGTTAAGAGCCACACTGACATAATTTAAGTCAAATGAGCCACGCCTTGAGAAAATCAACAAAGTGGCTTTGCGACAAGCATGGATCCAGACCAGTCTGCGCATCCACGCAGTCTGGTCATGATCCATGCTGTTCGCTTTCTAAGCCTACTGGAATTAGAGAAACTGTTAGCGAACAGCATGGATCCTGACCAGCTGCGTGAATGGGCAGGCTGGTCTGGATCCATGCTGGTCGCAAAGCCACTATGTTGGTTTTCTCATGGCTTGGCTCATATGGCAAATTTTTCAGATTTTGATGGTGGAGGAAGACCAGGCATTATTTCATCACTGGCAAGCACCTAGGTAGAACCACTGACCTTCAGTAAGCCTGATGGATGGCATCCTCAAATGAAGAATTCTATGTCCCAAGCAACGGGTCTGGAACCCACACTGAATTGGGGGGTTTCGAAATCGAAGTCAGTGACTGTGACTTTAACCACTCAGCCAAGGAGGCCCCAGAACCTTGGTGATTCTTTTTGTGAGACATTATTTTACACTGATGCAGAACATCTTATGCTTTATGTTTACTTTGTTATATAGCTGCTACCTGGATTTGTAACAAACAGCAACAAGAATAGGTTTATGCAGATTATAGTTATATAAAAAATTTCACTCTTACAACCACCATTTTATCTTCATAAGTGTTACCGGAGCGGAGTGGTTATGGTCAGTGATTTCAATTCACTTGCTCCTCACTGGTCTGGGTTCAAACCTCATTTAGGGTGTAGAACACAAAAACAGGCAGGTTGTTCTACCAAGGGTAGCCCTGTCACTACAAAACCACAGCTGTAATAAATAGAACAGCTTTGTGACTTAATTAGATACACTGGAAACCATCTTACCTTTACAATGCAAGCTTTCACAGTCTGGTATAGACTGGCCATAATGTAGATCTCTATCCTCCTCTTCAATGGTACAAATCCCTGAAAATGTATAAATTTCAATGTAAACAAAGGTTTCATTAGGCGTAAAAAAAAATTGTTTGTTTCCGGTATCCCGACCTACCCTAAATGTTTTTATGGCCTTGGAGAATATTTTTTTTTAACTTTTTAACAAAGAGTTGCAAAACTGCACTGTTTATGCTTTAAACATGGCCAGTGATGCTAGAAATCAACTTACTGGTGCTCTAAAGGCATAACCCCCTTATTTATATTCATTTTTTGACACAAAAATAATTTCCGAAAAGTCTCCCTTAATAAAAAAAAAATCCAAAAAAAAGAAATTTCCGACCTACCAACCCTAATTTTTTTTAGCATGTTACCGGAAACAAAGAATTTTTTTTAGGCCTTAATACAAACATGCTACAAACCCCCAACATCACTAAAGAAACAGATGGAAATGATACAGCTAGATAAGGTAGATAGATGTAGATAATGAAACCAGTGATGAAACTGATTTCATTGATAGGTTCTTTGTTGAGGATTCTGATAGTGCAGTGTACATAAACTCTTTGCTGCCAATTCAAATCAATAAAATGATGTAGGCAACATGTTATATAGTACATTGGTCACAAGTATCTGCAAAGAGGAATATATTTTCAGCTTTTCTCATTGCTGTTAGACTCTTCTGTCATCCCAAGACATGTGTAGTCTGCATACAGTGGTATGTATGGAATCCAGTTAGTGCCACACTGAATGTCACCCTTTGAGGGCGACAGATGACAATCAACATGACAAACGACATTGAGAGGCAACACACGACAAATGTACAACAACACAACCACAACATTTTAACATTTGAATGTCTCATTGTCGCGCTAGATTTTGGTAAAAAAAATATTTCAGTAAAAACTGAGTGTCATTATTCATTGTAGAGTGTCGTGTCATGTGTCGAGTTGAATGTCATGTGTCGAGTTGAATGTTGTGTCGTGTCATGTGTTGCATTGAGTTGTTGTGTGTCACACTGAGAACGCGACACATGCCATTAAGGTAGCAAGTGTCTAGGGGTACGGATCCGTACCTCTAGAATCTGATTCTAGAGGTACGGATCCGTACCTCTAGACAAGCCGGTTAAGGGTTTTCTAGGGGTACGGACCTCCTTTTTCTAGAGATTTAGGGTTATTTCTATCTTAAATTTTGTTGAAAATGAAATAACAAATAAGACTTAACCAGTCTTCACTTAAAACTTGGATCCAATTGGTATACAGATACCAGCATTCACCCGATTGTTTACTTTCTCTTTCAAAACCTAAATTACTGAGGACCTCCAAATTAATACACTGTTCCGTGCCAATTAGTTTGTTGTTAAATAAACTGTTGATAACAGCAAGATTAATGAATGAATCTATCCCTTAAATGAACTCTACTTGAAATTCAACAAAAAAAATAGGCATAATAATATGCACCTATTTATTTTCTTATTTAACAAGGTATAATGATAATCGGCACGAAACTGATTGTTTAATACTGTAAACCTAGAATTGTTTTCGCGCTTTTTAAATTAGTGCCTTTCGCGGGTAGTATATTTCCGTGAAAATAAATAGCCGCGAAAAACTGTTCTAACAAAAATGCGAAAGATTCTAGCTTCAGCTTATATAGATCGCTATAAAATGGTTTTATGCTTACACATACCTGGATATTAATAATTCATATTCTAGCACCGTAACTGTATAACGTGAGTGCAAAAGTCCACATTATTTTAATTGATTTACAATTTACGTATTTATGAAGCAACAGCATTTTCAATATCGATCCTTAAGACAAACAGGGGATAAAAACAAAAACAATATGCATCTATCGAACAACATAAACATGCAATTTGCAGTTGGCAGCCAATACGATATAATATTTGTAAGTAAAATATTGTATCTATTTCTGCTAAGTGTGGATTAATCGCCTATCTAAATGGCAAACAAATGACAGTGTAATAACAGCAATTTACTGACTGTCAAAAATTGGAGGTGTGAATAACCGTTCATATGGATGAAAAGGATTAGGGTGCGTTTATAATTGAAGGATACAATAAAACTGAATGTTTTCGAGAATACTATAAATGCAAGTATGCAGTGATACCTTATAATACTAAATACGTTCACTTGCGACTTCATATTCGCGGGGTTCGCGATAGATATGATTCCGCTAAGATTTGTATCCGCGAAAATGTTCATGTTTTGAAAAACGCGAAATATAGTATCCGCGAACATTTCTAGGTTTACAGTAATCAATTAAGCGACATTAAGTAAAAGGAACTGTTTGCGAAAACGTCCCTTGTATCTAGTAACGGCTACCAAATGTGTGAAAAACATAGATACATTTAAGGTTAATTATCAATTAAAAATAGTTTTTTCCCAACATATTAAACATTATTTTATTTAATCTTTTATTTATATCTTCTTTTTCTGCCACTTCGAATCCTCGTGATTTATTTGGTGTTCCTCGGTTATTTATGTTCCGAAAGAAAATGTAACAAAACGAATGAACGCTGTTATCAGTAAACCATTTAGATCCAAGTTTTTAGGTGAATACTGATGAAGTCTTATTTGTTATTTCATTTTCAACAGAATTTGAAACGTAAATGACACTTAATCTCTAGAAAAACGGCGGTCCGTACCCCTAGAAAACCCTAACAGACTTGTCTGGAGGTACGGATCCGTACCCCTAGACACTTCCATTCAGGTATGGCTCAGGTATGGTATCAGTTAGGTATGGCTCTCTGGAACCATAACCACTTCCTTTTTTATGCAGCATTATTTTGCCATCTTTTTTATTTTGGAACTACGTTCTCTCATTTTCACATGATGACTAAACAACTTTGGAACAGTGACATGTCTGTCAAGAGAACAGTACAGTTAAAAGGTGCCAATATTAGCTGGTGCATAACTATTGATCACTGTTCATTTTTAGTTCTGTCATGCCTTTTGGCAGTGGCTAGTGAACCGTCACCGGTGCAGCAGACACGAGGTCTAGTGCACCGTCACCGGTGCAGCAGACCTGAGGTCTAGTGCACCGTCATTTTTGTTATATATAAAATACAGCTATTTTTGTTATATATAAAATATAGCTTTTCTTTGAATTATAACTTATTGTCACCAGTTATATGTATGATCATTATTAAAAGAATGAAGTAAGATGATTCTAATTTAAATAAAACTTGACATTACCTTTTAATTTACCGATATACCGATTAAAAACATTGTGCCGCTATCAGATATGGTCTATTAATAGAAAGTTTATTATGGCAGAATTATTCTTAAGAAGAACGTTCAGTTATGACAGAATGAGTTTCATTGAAAGAAATAATTATTTTTTAATTTTCATAAATAGCATACTAGTATATTTATGTCCATTTAAGATTAGTTATTGTCTGTATCTGGATACATCAAAATTGAAATCCGAACTTAATTTTAGATTCACTATCTCGTGATCATAGCTGCTGATACAAAAGACAAACACGCCCAAGCTAATTACTAAATAACTTTAACAAGCTACCAACAAAGCCTACATTTGTAGACCTCCATTTATTGTTTTTATTTAATCTTTATTGTTATTCACAGTTTTTATCATAGATTTCGTAAGATGTAGCTTTTTTCATTAATAATATGAATGAAATGAAATGAATATAACAAATATTGAAATCAAACAGTTTTCACCGTAAATGTACATTATAAATATGTGCTTGCAAGATGTCAACATTTCCGAGTTTCAGGTTTCACGAAGAGTTAATTGTCAACTGTCACTGACATAATAAATCTGAAATTAAGATCGAATTTCAGTTTTGATATACATACATATAAAATCCAAATGCAGACAATAATTAATCTTATTTATTCAACTTGAATGAAATTAATTGACAAAAATAACGATATACGGTATTCATAAAAATCAAAAAAAAAAAGGGATCAATGAAATTCATTATGTCATTCGGAAATAGCTTAGTAAATGATGGATACCACTGTTGCCGAAGAACGGAGATCAGCGCTTTAAGGTAAAATGGTAAATTAACAGGTAAGTCGAGGTTTATCTTACTTCATTCTTTTAGTTATGTTCTTGCAATTTACTGGTGAAAATATCTTTTGATTAAACTTTACATAAAGGCAATATTTTATATATAACAGAAATGACGGTGCACTAGACCTCAGGTCTGCTGCACCGGTGACGGTGCACTAGACCTCGGGTCTGCTGCACCGGTGACGGTTCACTAGCCACTGCCATGCCTTTTTTGCGCATTACAGTAGGTTGTATAATTTCACATCAACATTTATAAATAAGAAACAGTAATTTAAGCCGTTTTTCTGACTTCTTCAAGTTTTTGGAGCAGGTGGCAGAATCACAATGAAGAAACTGGAACAGTCACATAATAACAAATAGTAATATTCAATACAACTTTTACAAATTTGACTCTAATTTTGAACAAGTGAAACGAAAGCTGAATCTAGTCTTTTCACGATTGTATCAGTTCATTTATCAAGAAAGAGTGAGAAATTCAACGAATAATACAGGGATATTTTATACCTTATTTGTGCCTGTAGAAATATCTAAACTTGCTGCCGAAGAAAGAAGTAATTAGCGCTTTAAAGATGATTTTGCCACGTCTTTAACTTCTTGTTTACAATTTTGGAGTTGCTGATGCGGTTTATTGAGAAACGTCTTCTGATTGGCTTGATATCCAGAACAAAGAATTAATAAAACCAATCAAATCGAGCGTAACAAACACCGGTGACCTTCGCCGTTTATGTAGGTCGATACACAATTTTATAGTCTGTTTAACTATTTAACGTTCATTTAATTTAGACCTGTTTAGAAATCAAATAAAGTATATAGCTAAGATACATTTATATTGTTATTGTCTTGAAATTGTTATTTGTTTAGTATAAAAAATAATCAAACTAAATATCAAAAAAATATGGCGGTGCATTAATTAAAGAAACAAACTATAATATTAACAGGAAGTTGACTTTGACAGCTGGTTGTTGTTGACTTTCGTTTTTGGACTGTCACATGAAAAAGTAACAGAGTATTTGCGTGTTTTACAGGCGCTAGACTTGTTCTCTCATTGTCATGGAACTGTGCAGGATTGTTAGCCTTTTTACTGTTGTGTTATGTTTGAATGTTTCATTCAAAAAATCTCTGTCAACACCAGTTAATGGATATTCGATCTCTAGGAAATTGCTAAAAGATGACTACATGCAAAGAAGACAACAAATTCTGACAGAAGAGCAAGATCAAAGACTTGGAGGGGAAGTAGTTTTAAGCAAAGATGAACAGACTGTGAATGAAAGACTGCTTAAAATCAAACAAACTGAAATAGACGATGCCCACTATCAAGGAAAGCCATTTGGTCCTCAGATTAACTTCTTGAAATCCAAGTCGTTTTATGAGCAAAGTTCGGTTTTCAAGCTGATACAGACAATGCCTAAAGGTAAAAGTTGTTTGAAAGACTAACAATTTTGCTTCTGTGATATCTCTAGTCACATTATATAAATTTTATCATCTGATATTACATTCGTTGCAGGGGAGTACTATATAATGATAAAACATTAACCATCATATTATTTTAAAACTCATTGATGTAACATGTATTGATTATTGGCAAATGGTTTTCCTATTGGCAAACTTAGATCATTTCACGTATAATGAATGATAGAAGAAAGAGCGTAATAGCTGACATTTCAGTTGTTAATAAAAAAAACACCACTCTTATGTAACAAGCAATTGCTGTATTTTTTTATTTCCCTTTTCTTAAGGTCAGGGACATATGCTTTGTGCAATGTAGAAGTATATGAAACAAATAAAAAGCCTCCAAGTGACTTCATCATGATAGAGCCATATTGGAATTATTAGCTCATGTATAGCTACTCTTGCAGAGATTGACACATGTATGCAGTCAAATTTCTGTATAAAGTGAGATGTTTTCAATATGCCGGTATGATCCAATAAATTGATTTCCCTAATTAATGATAACGTCTTATACATAATCTGATAATGCCACAATTTCTCGTGTGTTCTAGTTTGCAAGTCATGAGCTGTATACATAATGTTCTAAGTCTGGCCTTTCCTTTATCAGCCCGCATCAATGTAGATCAAGACAGCATCATATCGCTATTCCTATGATATAAAGATTAAGTGAATCTGTGGCTTTGGGAAAGTTATAAACTGACCTTATTATCAATCAGTCATCTGCCTTATCACTTGTTTTGATCAATATAATATTAATGTTAGAACATGGCAAATGACTAAATAAGAGATCGATTTACTTTAATTTGATCGATGTTTCATTGGCGTAGTCTGCACTGACCTAAGTGACATATCCCCTCTGAAGCAGAACGTCGGAATAATGCACAATGTTGACATCTGCTATTGATCTTTGTATGGTGTCAAAATTCTATATTGATTGTATGAAGTTGCCATATGACATTTTCTGTTTTATCACCATGAACTATTACCTAGTATTCGTCTTAAATGTCCCTTCAAAATTCTCAGGACCCTGCCTTATAATCCTTTTCAATAGCTCTTTCTAATTTTTTTTATCTTATCACTTACTGTGCTGAATTAAGCTGTAGAAAAAAAAAGCCACATAAGAAACATAATTGAGGGGAAAAAACTAATAAAGCGCAGTAAGGTTTCCAAACTGGGAATTGTTCACAATCTCATCAGACTGTTTTAAATCTATATAAACTGCAGCAGAAGCACGTGCATAGCTGTGATGTAATTGGCCACATTTCAACTGTAAGCACCATTACCATTTATCAACACCACAACCATCATCATCACCAACATCGTCGTTAAGATGATCATTGTCAACGTCCTCTCAGTCATCGTCATCAACATCTTTTTCTTCATCGTCATCGATGACACTTTACTATTTACAATTATTTCAGGTGGGGCATTGCACGTGCATGATTGTTCTATCGCTGACATCCAGTGGCTGGTAAAGAATGTCACGTACAGGGATAACTGTTACATGTGTTATGATTCCAAAAACGAAATATCTTTCCAGTTCTTCAAAACGCCTCCTCTTAACCCAGGTATGTAAATCCCGTGCTGAACACAGACATTGCTTTTTTGTAAATATCATAATATATATCTGTTCTAAGTCAATTTTAAATCTGAAGTATACATGTAGTAGCCTCGTATATAGGCAAAATTGTTCAGTATAATTGAAATGTATCGAGACCGTAAAAATTCAATCATTAATTGCACTGAACTTATATGGCATGTATATTTTTTAACAACATCGAACGGTCACTAGACTAAAACGGAAATAACTGCTTAATTAATGGAGGAAAGTGAATTCATACCGTGAAAGAAGATCCTGTATGTTTTGCATGAAAGTTTTTTTATTCTTTCATGTCTGTTATTCAAATATAAGTAGTCCAGACGTCGCCAACTGTGAGCAAACCCCAAATGACGTTTATATGGACGTCGCCATCTTGGAATGGACGTCACGTCATTTTACAACGTAATTATATGTGAAAATCACAAAATCTTGATTTTGAAATTCATTTTACAGCTTTAAAAACACATAACAATACGCACGCAGATGTTTTTTTAAACTAATACGTACTATTTGAGCTCGAATGTGATGAAAGTTTAAATGTTTTGAGTCCGCCTCCTGGACAAACAAAAACAACATTGCTGGTATAATATGAGGTGTGTTCGTGACCCCAGTGAGGCTCAGACCCACGACTACCGTTTCCCTTTAATGTTTGCAACCAAAACGTCAAGAAAAGACATTCATAATGTCGCCCGTATAGCATATATTAATCGTTTAGTTTTCTAAGAGCTCGTTGTTATATTTCAGACTGCCCGTGGAAACTGGTCAGCCATTTCCGAAAGGACTCTGGAGATGTGACTAAATTTGATGATCTGTAAGTTTATTTGGGATCATGTTCCTTGGTTAAAAATGTATCTCCTGGCACTAGTTTTTCTCAAATGCATCCTTTTAAAATATAAAAGGTGTCAGGCTATAAAGAAGAGTATGAGATGCATTTTAAATAATAAACAAAATGAAATTTCTTTGTTAGTTTTCAGGAATATTCATAACCGGTTTTCACCATTCAAAATTTTTCAATGTCAGATGTTTACCTTATGTATTTTTTGTTCATCTGAAAACAAAAAAAAACTTGATTTTTTAACATAATAAAAACATAGATGACACTGACGGTTATCTTTTAATATCTTAATGTCTAACTTAAATACTTCTCATTTCGTGGTTGTTAAGTTTCCGTTTAAGTTATCAAACTTGTGATTTGTGCTGAATGTTTTTATCTTGTATGGTTGCCATAGTGAGCACCCCCTTCACAACACAAACAGCAGTGACTGATTGATTAGATCGTCTAGAGTCTTCAGTTTAAATAGTTCGAGAATCCTGCTAGCATCTCGAGTAGGCACACCTGCATTTTAAAGGCACCGGTCCAAACTTACTGGCTGACTGGAGCATGAAACCCTTTATACTTATATCTAAAGCGAAACTAAACTACCATAATTTCTCGAACACAGAAATCCTACAGGAAAAAAATCATAGTGAGAGAGGGATTCGGTCATCTAACGCTTAGACATAAAACATAAAGTCTTATGGCCATGTATGCAGGTGATTTCCAAGACAACACCATGGCTTGGAAAAGAAAGATATAATTTTTGTATTTTATCATCAATTACAAAAGTGTGTCGATTAGAACTTTTCTCATATTCTAGTTTGGTAAAGACAATGATTCTGACAGACGAATATGCGAATCTAGACATTAATACAGTGTGGACAAGATTCGAGCTGATCCTGACACGTGCCAATGGCCTAATCAACTACAAGCCGGTATTTGGCGACTATTTCTACGAGGCCCTGCGCGAATTCCATTCAGATAACGTCCAGTATGTCGAAGTCAGGGCCCTTCTTCCAGAGGTATGTTATATTCATCTGAGTTTTCTGAATTGTGAATGCACAAGTTTTCATCTGTTAAATGTAACTTTTTAACATGCGAGTGTTTGAAATTTAATTAAATATGACAGGTGTTGTTTCTCTAGAATCGTTACTATATTTTCTTATACATGTATAACTATGCTTTTTAACAAAACAGTGTAGACCACAATAGATTTCATTATGTTTTGGCAAGTATTTTATAGGTCCATTTTTAGCGTTCATATAGACAAACCACAGGATAAACAGTGGACGTACTAGTTTGTAAAGAAATGAAAGTTTTGAATCCGCGAATATATACAGTCCTACATTTCACATTTTCATATATAAACTTGTGTTTTATTGATAACACAGGAAAGAATAAGCGAAATTTGTTTCAAGTGTTCACAAAAAGTCTGCCTGAATACATGATAATATGAGCCGCACCATGAGAAAACCAACATAGTGCATTATGTTGTTTTCCTCATGGTGCGGCCCAATTATTAATATGTATTGATGTTATCGTGGCGGGTCGTTTAAAAGCCTCTATTTAGTAACTGAAGTTGTCTTTGAATTAGGTGTTTTCTTGTTGACAATTTTGTTTCATTTAAAAATTTCCATATATACCACTCTGCATCAGAAATAAATGTGTTAATTCTTAAACCCATACAGAAAAGGGACCAATCTTTCGCAATCGATTCTAAACGTTTTACTGAAATTGTTAATGATGTATTCGCAATGTCATGTATAAATGGTTTATTAGCATCATATAGAAAAAAATGTAATTTCTCCGATGTCTTTACAAATGTTGCACAGACCCTTAGAAACACCTGTCAGTCATAACTTTAAATTACTTAAGCTTTTACCGAGAAACTTAAAATTAATGAGCCGCACAATGAGAAAACCAACATGGCACGGCTCACATCAGTTTTTGGGGACTGAATATTTAACCTTTCTTGCCACTTCGGTATTAAGTTGTTTCGATGTTCGCTGGAGAAGCTGTATTATTACAAATTTTAATTTTACTCTCTATGTCTTTTCCTGGTTATTTCAATTTGTGACGCGTTGTAATTACTCAACAGACGAGAAAACATTTCTTGATTTTCTCCTATTCTGTTGGAAATCTTGTTTTGTTTGAGGCTTCTACATTTAATTTCTCGTACAAAACTTAACATACGAACAGCTGGCTTGAATACTGACTGTGTCATTTAATAAAGCACACCCTCTTATTTTTATTTATTTTTTATTTTTTTTTTTTTTTTGTAAGCTGAATAAAATGCGACTGAATAGGTGTTAGTATTTTCACCTCAACTGTAAAATAAACGATTCTATTGTGCGAAACTAAATACATTGAAAACATGAAAGTTTTATAAGAAATTGCCATAGATTATTGCCTTCAGTAGAACCTTTTGTTCCATGCGGCGCACTGTATTAATTGAATATTAATAATATTATTTCCTATACGCCCGTGGATCTTTAGGAGAATGTACCCGTTGTGGACCCTGTCTAAAATCTATTGTGGCAGAGACTCGGACGATAGAACCGCCCATTTGATGTATTTGAAAATTCATAACATGAAACCCCGACTTTGACTATTTTTTATAGCTAAAAGATCAACGAGTATACCATTCAACATAATTATACTGTATAATATCTGCTTTAATTAATTCGTCCGTGAAGCATAGCCCAAAAATCTCAGACGAAGCTGTCATCTCTTAGAAAAAGTCATAGAGCTACGTTTGTATAGCCTAAGCAGTTTCGAACTCAAAATTTCTACATTTTGATAGGTGTACGAGCTTGATGGTACCACACTTAAGACAGCGGAAGTAATGGAGATTTATAAGGATATGACTGAGAAATTTCTAGCGGATAACATCAACTTCACTGGCGCGAAAATCATTAAAACAAATCTTAGGTAAGTTATTATCAGTTACTATAATCAGTAGTTATAATCAGTTATTGAGCATAAATAACCCAGCATAGACCTTTTTCATTTTCATTTTTCCTCAAAACCCTATCTTTTGCTACTTTTTTTCTGACAATTAAAGGCGTCATAAATAGGTTTTCCGAGACTGCTATTGGAATTGAGTTATTTTGAATATATTTTTTTTTAGATTTAAATCGGCATCCGACATTCTTGCCGACGTTAAAGATTCTATTCAGTTGCTACAAGAGTTTCCGGATCATTTTGCTGGGTATGATCTGGTAGGTCAGGAAGACCCGGGGAAACCACTGATAGATTATTTAGATGCATTGAGATATCCCTCGCAACAAAAACCACCCATTACGTTGCCGTACTTCTTCCACGCTGGGGAAACTGGTAAGAAAAAAATGAAACGGCAATAGGCTATCTTAAAAGACTACTTTTTTCTCGCAGTAAGAGTGTTTGAAAGACGAAAACAGGTCAGCGCAAGGAGGCACCTGCCGGTTTGTCTATATTAGAACGTCGGTCTATGTCAGTTTTTGTTGCACAATTCTTTATTTAACACGTGTAGGAATCTCCGCTTTTCCGTTTGTACTGTATTTTGACAATATGAAAAGTTTTGCCAAACTTTTATGTTTCTTTAAGAAGTTATTAAGTCATGTAATTTTCTTTAAGCTGGTATAAACAGTCTGGAGGACCTATATATATGCACAATTAGCGATAAATTGCTGTAACACATGTGTTTTAAAAAGCATATTTCTAAATTGACCCCACTTTATTATCATTGTTATATATCTGGATTTTATTCTATACATACATCTAGTTTAACAAAAGGTTTATGACCTTTTTGCACTTTTTTAGACTGGCAGGGTACACGAGTAGACGATAATTTGATAGATGCGGTATTGTTGAACACCACAAGGATAGGCCATGGATATGCACTGCCGAAACACCCACAAGTTATGAAGATAGTAAAACAACAAGATATTGCTATTGAAGTTAACCCAATATCTAACCAAGTATGTACATATTAGTTCTCACTCTTGAAATAATTAATTGTTGTTTAAATGAATTTTCTCAGCAGCCATAACACTCTCTGTGGACAGATTGAATTTTATTTCTGTGCGCAGTTGTTTTAACCGATGCAGGTTATTGCACTCGCCCCGGCGTTCGCCGTCGCCATCATCGATAATGTTTGATTAAGTTAAATATCTCTGTTACTATCTTGAACCTTCTTTATCTATTTTAGGTTTTAAAACTTGTGGATGACATGCAGAATCACCCGGCGTCCGTTCTTCTAGCCGATGGGTTGCCAGTTGTGATAAGCTCTGATGATCCGGCAGTATGGGGTGCACAGGGACTGTCTTACGACTTCTACGCCGCGTTTATGGCATTGTCAGGCAGGGACGATGGTCTTGAAGTTCTTAAACAACTGTCCATGAACTCTTTGATGTAAGTAATATGTATATTGACCAATTTATAGATTTGAACCAACTGAAAACGATGGATTTATAGGCATTTCAAGCAATTATTGCATTTTTTCTTGTGCATGGCTTTTGTCTTCTGAATTCTTGCAACGACGACAACAGTACCAAAAGTGAATACGAATAAAAAACAGATATCTTAGATTTCATATCTCACTTTAATCAGTGATATTGTGTTCATGTTTGAATTTTAAACACGGCAAAAATTTGTATATTTAACGGAAACAATTTCCGACAACAGCATCAGTAGTAGTACTTGGCTCCAAGTCAGAGAATAAATTCCGGCAATGTTTCATGTGAACTAGTTTTTCAGTTTTTTGTTTTATATATTGTGTGTTGTATATAACTCGACATTCTCGCATACCAGAACTCTACCATTGTTCGTCTCAGGAATATGTCGAACCCGCTCAGTCTGCTGAACGGAAATATTACCTTGATTTTCCGGAAGTTTTTTAACCCTGCCATCTGCTTCTAGCTTAAAATCATGTTACTGTAATTACAGATACAGTGCCATGGAAGAGAAGAAAAAAGTCCAGGCATTAAAAGATTGGCAGGTGAAATGGAAAACATTCATAGACAAAACAGTTCGAAACTTGGAATCCATCTTGATAGGATAAATTGCTATCCATGGTTAATGAGTTAATAGCACCTGCAATATACGTCAAATTATGAAATAAATGTATTTGCTAAGGACAATCAGTAACTGTGCGGTACCTTTGCATGGTATAATCCCAGCCCGCAAACCAGTACTCTAGTCGGCCTTGGAGCGATATCATTTGTTTGTTTTGCCAGTAATAAGCAAGACTAATTTCGATGCTCTGGACACCCGATTTCTTTTCCTGCCACTAATCTGTCTCTGTCCGCTATGGGCATGCGCACTAGGATTGTTTTGTCCATAGTAAAATATATATGGAAGAAAGTCGCTACAGCCACAGACATGTGCACGAGATTTAAGGTGCTTTAATACTTTTTGTTTTACATGTAAGAAATACCAAGTTACAGATGTATGAGATATTTTATTATTTATGACAACTTTAATTGTACATGTATGTTAAGCTTGATAAATAGTTTGTGCTTTTTTACCCTCACTACCTACTCCAGAGCAAGAACTTCGTGTTATTTATAATCTATATTTTGTTTTATTATAATATATTTGTGTCTCATTGAGAAACGCAGTATTTTCACGTGTATAATTTTATATTAACTATCGTTTATTTAAGTTTGAAAACCTCACTGGACTAACTGTGTTTACTTTAGCATATATACAATCAAACAGCGAACATGCAATGTGATATATTGTTTATAGATCTATTTATCTTTGATAATGCACTGGAATTGTATACATCTTACTGTACTTAGTACATTGTAATATAAATCATGTCTCATTTTACAGAGGTACAGAGAACACGGTGTTACTGATATAAAATGTTGTGTGTTAACGTATTTTATTTAAGAAATAATTTATAGCCAAACCGTGTTTTAACACTATTTGTACACGATGGGCGGTTATACGTCGGGCGTAATAATCTCTTAATGCTTGCGGAATAGTTCCATCAGAGAATTATTCTGCTGAGCGAATAACCAACCCAGTGTGTGTGAATTAATCAAGACAGTTTTGCTGTGTTAAATTTCGTTTTAAACATGTTTTCAGTAAACTATTACGTCGACATGACGTCAACATAATATCATTGTGATGATTAAAACTTATTCGCTGTAGATTTTATTTTAAATTTTGCTTTCATTTTTACCTATATCTTTTATGTAATCAGATCCTGCAATTTTGTTGACTGCCATTATTGTTAAATTAAGTCACGTTCTTAGATTGCGAAACAGCGGAAGTGATAATAGATGCACGTAAATAATATATATTATACGATAAATTTTCAGCTCACAAGGGGAATATTCAACATTTGACAATGTATATTTTTAGAAAGAATTTAATGATACTATAACCTGGCAAAAAATATGAAAATCGGACTTCAAACAAAAAAGATACGGCAATTTAAATAACGGCAGACATTTTGTGCGCAATTACGTCATCGTTATTTCCTTATATGGGCATTACCAAATATGGCAAAATTGTGTTAAATACAATGGAAGCTAAAATTTAAGTTATACACTTTAACACACACACTAAGGTTCATATTATATTATGGCCGACAAAAATTAATATGTTTCTCTTAGTTGTTACTGATTTTCCGTATATGGTAATGCCCATATAAGGAAAGAATGATGATGTCACTGCGCCAAAAATCACTGCCATTTGAGTTCATAGATGGTATTCAAATGGCTATATCTTTTTTGTTTGTAGTCCGATTTTGATACTTTATTCGTTAGTGTTAATGGTTCACCTAATTCTTTATACTAAGAAATGTTGCCAAATGTTGCATATTCCCCTTTAAATCTAGTCATGATTGCGAAATAGCAATAATGATGAAGGGTACTTGTGAATTAATATCATACCAAATTGTTCATTTTATTGCCAGTATTGTTAAATAACTAGTATGTTCATATATTGTGAAACCGAAATAAGGACAAAGGCTACTCGTCTTTTAATACCTTACCTCAATTTTTCATTTACGTCATGTAATGTTATAATAATTTTAATATATACATGGACAGTATTGTATGAGTAAAATTATTTACGTACATGTCAGTACTAGACATGTAGAAGTGTGCACATGTTCTATATATACTTTTGTATCTTTTGTTGTGAAACATACACAAGATTTGTTTTAACTTACATTTTTAAACAATGTGTCTCAAGTTTAGCTTTAATTAATATTAACGTAGAGCGTTTTTTTTTATGAGACAGGGTGAGTATTGATTTAAAGAAAACTATCATATTCGTCTACTGTTTGATCAACCTAATTTCGTGATTCAGAAATGCGTTTTTGTTTTTTTTTTTGAAAGATACAGATATAAACCTTATAACTTCCCTAACGTCTCCGATAGGGTATTTATAATGTCACGTTTAGGCAATAACTGTAAAAATTGGGGGGAAATCATAGTTTCGATTTGTTTTAACATGACGTTTTTATAAATGTTCATTCACAAATAAAATCGAAGAAAAAATGCGTCAGAAAAGACTTCAAAATACCCCAATCAAAACCGTTTTTTGAAGATAAATTCACACCTTTATTTAACAAGGTACGTCATTTAAAAAAAAAAAAAATCTATAACCACTCTCAGCGTTTTTTCAAAAAGAAATCAAGAAAAAACTTGTTACGGAAAATGTTGATCAAACAGGAGTGTTTTGTTGTTGCCAAAGACCGATTTCAAAGGTCTCATTTGTTGTTGTCTATATATATAAAGATATTCATATTGTAAGAAATATTGTACATTTTACGAAAACTATATATTTAATAAACTACGTATATATGTTTACGGATAAAAGCGTTTTTATACATGTCTTCCCGAAATAAGGTCTTTGTCTGTTTCTGCTGCGTTCCTTGGTTACGGTAGTGTACCCCGTAATGACAATCGGCAAATAACGGTATTCTCCGTAAGCGATTTCGGCTTTTTCCGGCATTTACGGAAAGTCATGCACGCGCTGAGCTACATTTACGTCCGGAGAATGCCGAATTGCCTAAAGAGAGAATATACTAAGTACGTAACCACACGGAAAATGACGAGTGCATCAGGGGTTCAATACCTAAGGTAAACAGAAAACTGTACTGAATCCGAAAGTGAACATGTTCGAAACAAGAAGTTCTGTCACCCCTCCGAAACAGCAATCATTGTTTTGCATTACACGAAATTTTCTCCAACAAAAAGTCCGATAGCCTCACCATGGTACATAGAAAAGCCTTACCCTTGCATGATCGTAAGAGTCGACTAATAGGATCTTAACACTTGGTTTTGCTATAACTCTGTGAATCCAGCAGGTATGCAAATTTTGATTCCATACCTCATGTTTTTATTTCGATGTAAATGAGATGTGAAACCAAAATGAAGAGGAAGCAGGCAGACACTGGGGTGTATTTTTTTAACTCTCAAATTAGGGATAATACACATTGTTGTTTTTTGTTTGTATTGACGTCTGCAAACGCTCTCAAGATTGTTAGTATAAGGTCGAGGTCACCAACACATCCCAAGGACTTTTGCAGACCTTAATACACAAAACAAACGTGTATTGCCGTTATTCCTGCATAAAAACATGACACGATGATTAAATGTATTGTTTTAACAATTCACCCCCCCCCCCCCCCCATCTCTTGCTTTAAAAGCTGAAGACTATACAACCATCCTCGCCTCACCATAAAAAAGCTTTGATATTCTTGGTTTTAATATTATCTGGTCCCTTAAAATTAGTATGTATGTTTTTTTTACTTTACTGTGTGAAGATAGACCGTCAAACATTCCACACCCTCGCTTCTGCTGACAATTCTTGTTACGGTTTGTTCTAATAGGTAACTATTTTTTAGCTCACCTGTCACATAGTGACAAGGTGAGCTTTTGTGATCACGCTGCGTCCGTCGTCCGTGCGTCCGTCCGTAAACTTTTGCTTGTGACCACTCTAGAGGTCACATTTTTTATGGGATCTTTATGAAAGTTGGTCAGAATGTTCATCTTGATGATATCTAGGTCAAGTTCGAAACTGGGTCACATGCCATCAAAAACTAGGTCAGTAGGTCTAAAAATAGAAAAACCTTGTGACCTCTCTAGAGGCCATATATTTCAAAAGATCTTCATGAAAATTGGTCAGAATGTTGACCTTGATGATATCTAGGTTAAGATCGAAACTGGGTCACGTGCCATCAAAAACTAGGTCAGTAGATCTAAAAATAGAAAAACCTTGTGACCTCTCTTGAGGCCATATATTAAACAAGATCTTCATGAAAATTGGTCAGAACATTAACCTTGATGATATCTAGGTCAAGTTCAAAACTGGGTCACGTGCCATCAAAAACTAGGTCAGTAGGTCAAATAATAGAAAAACCTTGTGACCTCTCTAAAGGCCATGTTTTTCATGGGATCTGTATGAAATTTGGTCTGAATGTTCATCTTGATGATATCTAGGTCAAGTTCGAAACTGGGTCACGTACGGTCTAAAACTAGGTCAGTAGGTCTAAAAATAGAAAAACCTTGTGACCTCTCTAGAGGCCATATATTTCATGAGATCTTCATGAAAATTGGTCAGAATGTTCACGTTGATGATATCTAGGTCAAGTTCGAAAGTGGGTCACGTGCCATTAAAAACTAGGTCAGTAGGTCAAATAATAGAAAAACCTTGTGACCTCTCTAGAGGCTATATTTTTCATGGGATCTGTATGAAAGTTGGTCTGAATGTTCATCTTGATGATATCTAGATCAAGTTCGAAAGTGGGTCACGTGCCATCAAAAACTAGGTCAGTAGGTCAAATAATAGAAAAACCTTGTGACCTCTCTAAAGACCATATTTTTCATGGGATCTGTATGAAAGTTGGTCTGAATGTTCATCTTGATGATATCTAGGTCAAGTTCGAAACTCTAAAACTAGGTCAGTAGGTCTAAAAATAGAAAAACCTTGTGACCTCTCTAGAGGTCATATATTTCATGAGATCTTCATGAAAATTGGTCAGAATGTTCACCTTGATGATATCTAGGTCAAATTCGAAAGTGGGTCACGTGCCTTCAAAAAGTAGGTCAGTAGGTCAAATAATAGAAAAACCTTGTGACCCCTCTAGAGGCTATATTTTTCATGGGATCTGTATGAAAGTTGGTCTGAATGTTCATCTTGATAATATCTAGGTCAAGTTCGAAAGTGGGTCACGTGCCATCAAAACCTAGGTCAGTAGGTCAAATAATAGAAAAACCTTGTGACCCCTCTAGAGGCTATATTTTTCATGGGATCTGTATGAAAGTTGGTCTGAATGTTCATCTTGATGATATCTAGGTCAAGTTCGAAACAGGGTCATGTACGGTCAAAAACTAGGTCAGTAGGTCTAAAAATAGAAAAACCTTGTGACCTCTCTGGAGGCCATATCTGTGAATGGGTCTTCATGAAAAATTGGTTAGAATGTTCATCTTGATGATATCTAGATCAAGTTCGAAAGTGGGTCACGTGCCTTCAAAAAGTAGGTCATAGGTCAAATAATGAAAAAACGTTGTGACCTCTCTAGAGGCCATATTTTTCATGGGATCTGTATGAAAGTTGGTCTGAATGTTTATCAACTGGGTCATGTGGGAAGAGGTGAGCGATTCAGGACCATCATGGTCCTCTTGTTTCATATCACACTGGATAAACGGATACCCCAACGTCCGATGGACAAATAGAACTAACCTTGCTGGAAAAAAACAACAGATGTAAATAAGTAGGTTGATTTTTAGCTCATTTGATTTTTTTTGAAAACAAATGATGAGGTTTCTCATAAACTATCAAAGCTATTGCTTTAAAACTTGCAACACTTGTTCACCATCAACAGCTGACTGTGTACAGCAAGAAACATAACTCCATCCTGCTTTTTGCAAGAATTATGGCCCCTTTTGGACTTAGAAAATATCCGAAATTTCTTCGTTAAGTTTTATGTTTAAGTCAACTTTTCTCTTAAACTATCAAAGCTATTGCTTTAAAACTTGCAACACTTGTTCCTCTTTTGGACTTAGAAAATCAGATTTCTTGGTTAAGTTTTGTGTTTAGGTCAGCTTAATTTTCTCCTATTAAATGCTAATTTAAAACTTGCAACACATGTTCACCATCAAAAGCTGACTCTGTACAGCAAGAAACATAACTCCATCCTGCTTTTTGCAAGAATTATGGCCCCTTTTAGACTTAGAAAATATCAGATTTCTTGGCTTAAGTTTTGCGTTTAGGTAAACTTTTTATCTTAACGGTCAAAGCTATTGCTTTAAAACTTGACGCAAAATTTTAATGCTGACTCTGCACAGCTAGTACCGTAACTATACATCGCTTTTTTTTGCAAGAATTATGGCCCCTTTTGGACTTAGAAAGTCATGGGTATGACAATATTTACAGAGACAAAAAAAAATCAGATGAGCGTCTGCACCCGCAAGGCGGTGCTCTTGTTCCGTTTAGGCCTATTTCTACATCAGCCTGACAGTTTAATTTTTGTTATTAAAGGAATGAGCATGGCTTTTAATATATATTTAGGCCTACAATGTTTCTCTGAAAACGAGAAACATTCTAACAAGTTAAGATTTAGCCTGAAAAAAAAATCGAACAAAATCCAAAGTTTTAAGGAAATGTCTTGTTTATATTTATAAACAAGAAATCTTTTCAGCGGATAGGCCTATGCATGCATGTGAAATTTCCGGGATCTATGTTCATTCTGCCTGGTGAAAAAAAATAAGCCAGGCCTGTAGTCTATAATATATTTGCAACAGGCAGTCGTTGAAGTCGGATACATAGCTCTTTGACTTACACGTGGAAGTTGACGGATGTTTAGTTAGGTTTCTGTTACTTTGGCGTTCCATATATTATGCATTAACTAGGAGGAATGTAGAATTTCAATATTATAACATTAATATTTCATAGGCGTTAAGTTGGTCTGCAGTTTGCAGTTTGCAGTTCGCAATTCGCAATTCGAATTGCAAAACGCAAACTATTTTGCATTTTGCAGATCGAATTGCAAACTGCAAGCTGTTTAGCAGATTGCGATTCGAATTGAAAACCACCAACTGTTTTGCAGTTTGCGATTCGAATTGCAAAATGTTTTTTTATTTTGTAATTCAAGACTTGTATGAACCGCGATTGCTTTCCGAGAAAGCTGTTATTGTTTTGGGCCTCACTGAATGTCAGTTACTTGAAACAGAATCTCATATTGTTCTGTATCAGAAACAAATATAAATATGTATGATATTGTAGATATTGATGGTTATATGCGATATTTTGCATATATTTTGAAATATTTTGCAGTTTGCAATTCAAAGTACAAAGCGAAAATTAGATTGAAACGTTAAATTTTCTAGCCTGAAAAGCCCCAAACAACACCATGTTTCTGAGAAATTTAATCGCAGTTCAATACATATATTGAATCTAATGTAAAAATTAATTTTGCAATTCGAAGTGCAAAATGCAAAATATTTTGCAGTTTGCAATTCAAATTTCAATGCGCAATCGACATTGAAATCTTGAATTTTGAAACGCAAAACAAAAATTCATTTTGCAATTTGAACTGCAAAATATAAAATATTTTGCAGTTTGCAATTTAAATTATAAAACGCAACTAAAATTGAAACGTTAAATTTGCTATTCAAATTACAAAGCTCAATTGATATTGAAATCTTGAATTCTGAAAAGCAAAATACAAATTCATTTTGCAATTCGAACTGCAAAATACCAAATATTTTGAAGTTTGCAATTCAAATTACGAAACGCAACTTAGATTGAAACTTTAAAATCTTTAAAATGCAATGTTTCAAAACCGTCATTAACATCTTTCTTGGAAAGCATATCATGGATCATATACATCTTGTATTGCAAATTAAAAATCCATTTTGCAATTCGATCTGCAAAATGCAAAACAGTTTGCGGTTTGCAATTCGAATTGCGAACTGCAAACTGCAGACTGCAGACCAACTTAACGCCTATTAATATTTCCCAGGTATATTATAATACCGTATCACATACCTTTAATAACTCTGATAACACATGTTTGCATGGCTAACTTGTATTTTTAAATATCGTCAAAATAATAAAGAAATAAATATTTTCACAGGTCTTGCGCCCCTCTGAAAAAAAATGAAACATTCCAGACTCTTAAAGGCGGGAAAGGGGAAGTTACTCTAAGTTTATTTATTTTTTTGTCAAGCTGTTGTGCAAAATTCTGTCTACAAACATAATTCAGACATAGATTAAAGGAAATGGGGCTATGAATGCACACGCTATCAAAATATAAGTATGAATACTCTTGGCTTATTTTGCAATAACTGGGAATTTGTTCGATTCGAACTGGAAACGTTGTGTAAAGAGTGGGTGGGGTGAGGCAAATAGCACAGACACTTGACAGCCGATCCTGTTGCCTAGTGTAACACTGTATCCCAAAGCATTCAGCTGAAATTGAGATTTTGTTATTATTGTGACCTGCTTTAACCTGCTGTTGTCTGGTGTAACCCTGTATCCAAAAGCATCCTGCTGATAGTCTAACATTTTTAGCTCGACTACTCGAAGAATAGTCTAGCTATTCTACTCACCCTGGCGTCGGCGTCACACCTTGGTTAAGTTTTTGCATGCAAGTACATACAGTCATCAATTAAAGGCATATAGCTTTGAAACTTATTTTTTCTTTTTCAAGATCAATTACCAACCTCATTGGGTCAAGACCCATAACTCTGGCATGTATTTTGAGCAAATTATGCCCCCTTTTAGACTTAGAAAATTTTGGTTAAAGTTTTACATGCAAGTTATTATCTCCAAAACTAATTGAGATATTGATTTGAAACTTCACATGTGTCTTCGGGGTTATAAAACTAGTTGATAGCACCAAGTCCCATAACTCTGACCTTCTTTTTGGCCAAATTATGCCCCCTTTTGGACTTAGCAAATTCTGGTTAAAGTTTTGTGTGCAAGTACATACAGCTATTTCTAAAAGGCATATAGATTTGAAACTTATTTTTTCTTTTTCTAGATCAATTACCAACCTCACTGGGTCAAGTTCCATAACTCTGACATGTTTTTTGAGCAAATTATGCCCCCTTTTAGACTTAGAAAATTTTGGTTAAAGTTTTACATGCAAGTTATTATCTCCAAAACTAATGCAGATATTGATTTGAAACTTCACATGTGTCTTCGGGGTTATAAAACTAGTTGATAGCAGCAAGTCCCATAACTCTGACCTTCATTTTGGCCAAATTATGCCCCCTTTTGGACTTGGCAAATTCTGGTTAAAGTTTTTGCGTGCAAGTACATACAGCTATTACTAAAAGGCATATAGATTTGAAACTTATTTTTTCTTTTTCTAGATCAATTACTAACTTCACTGGATCAAGTTCCATAACTCTGGCATGTATTTTGGCCAAATTATGCCCCCTTTTGGACTTGGAAAATTCTGGTTAAAGTTTTACATGCGAGTTTCTATCTCCAAAACTAATGCAGATATTGAATTGAAACTTCACATGTGCCTTAGGGGTTATAAAACTAGTTGATAGCAGCAAGTCCTATAACTGATATGCATTTTGGTCAAATTATTCCCCCTTTTGAACTTAAAACTTTTTTGATATTTAACCTTTTTAGGTAATATTTTCCTGCCTCTGGGACAATATTTCGAATAGTCGAGCTTAGCTGTCTTACGGACAGCTCTTGTTTAGTCTAACATTTTTTTAGCCCACCATCATCAGATGGTGGGCTATTCAAATCACTCTGCGTCCGTGGTCCGTCGTCCTTCCGTACGTCCGTCCGTCCGTTAACAATTTCTCGTTATCGCATCTTCTCAGAAACTACCAGGGGGATTTTGACCAAACTTTGTCAGAATGATGTATCGGTACCCTAGTTGTGTCCCCCTGAAAATCAGACTGGTTCAACAATTTTTGAATGAGTTATGGCCCTTTGTTTATTTCTATAATTTACATAGATTTATATAGGGAAAAACTTTGAAAATCTTCTTGTCCAAAACCACAGAGCCTAGGGCTTTGATATTTGGTAAGAAGCATCATCTAGTGGTTCTCTACCAAGATGATTCAAATTATCCCCCCTTGGGTCTAATATGGCCCCGCCCTGGGGGTCACATGGTTTATATAGACTTATATAGGGAAAAACTTTGAAAAGCCTCTTGTTCAAAACCACAGGGCCTAGAGCTTTGATATTTTGTATGTGACATCATCTAGTGGTCTTCTACTAAGATTGTTCAAATTATCCCCCTAGGGTCAAATATGGCCCCGTCCCGGGGGTCACATGGTTTACATAGACTTATATAGGGAAAAACTATGAGAATCTTCTGGTCCAAACCACAAAGACTAGGGCTTTGGCATTTGTAATGTAGCATCATCTAGTGGTTCTCTACCAAGTTTGTTCAAATTATCCCCCTTAGGGTCAAATATGGCCCCGCCCTTGGGGTCACATGGTTCATATAGACTTGTATAGGGTAAAGCTTTTAAAATCTTCTTGTCAATAACCTACAACATTCAGATTTGGACCACATGTATGGTTTTGAGTGACAAGATGAACCTTGACATGAGTTGACCTTGATTTTGACCTAGTGACCTACTTTCACATTTCTGTAGCTACAGCCTTCAAATTTGGACCACACGCATAGTTTGTGCACTGAAAAAAACTTTGACCTTGACATTGACCTAGTGACCTTCTTTCACATTTTTGAAGGTACAGGCTTCAAATTTGGACCACATGCATAGTTTTGTGTACCGAAACAAACCTTGACCTTTACATTGACCTAGTGACCTATTTCACATTTTTGAAGGTACTGGCTTCAAATTTGGACCATATGCATAGTTCTGTGTTCCGAAATTAAATTCAACCTTGATCTTGACCGAGTGACCTACTTTTACATTTCTCGAGCTACAGCCTTCAAATTTGGACAACTTGCATAGTTTTGTGTACCGAAATGAACTTTGACCTTAAGATTGACCTAGTGACCTACTTTCAGATTTCTGTAGCTACAGGCTTCAAATTTAGACCACATGCATAGGATTGTGTACCGAAACAAACTTTGACCTTCACATTGACCTAGTGACCTACTTTCACATTTTTGAAGGTACAGGCTTTAAATTTGGACCACATGCATAGATTTGTGTTCTAAAGTGTAATTTGACCTTGATTTTGGCCTAGTGACCAACTTTCACATTTCTCAAGCTACAGCCTTCAGATTTGGACCACTTGCATAGTTTTGTGTACCGAAATAAACTTTGACCTTAAGATTGACCTAGTAACCTACTTTCAGATTTCTCAAACTACAGCCTTCAAACTTGATGCACATGCATAGTTTTGTGTACAAAGAACTTTGTTCTTGAAATTGATCTAGTGACCTACTTTCACATTTCTCAAGCTACAGCTTTCGAATTTGGACCACATGCCCAGTGTTGTGTATGGAAATGAAATTTGACCTCGAGCTAGTCATTAAGTCTTGAAATTAGGAACACTCAAAAATGGCACATTGGTGGGCGCCAAGATCACTCTGTGATCTCTTGTTTTGTCAGTGAATTTGTTGAGTAGGATTTAGCACTGGTTTTCAGCAGTACAGTAAACAAGTAAACTATTTCAGTTATTCAGCAGTGGTCAGTAACTCGACAACTTCACCACATGAAAGTTGGGAGTTGCAGGATGAATGCGGTACGAGTTTATGTTGAACGTTGATGGGACTTTCATAAACTGTGTAAAACTGTTTTTTTTTATTTTTTCAGAAATGGATCCAGGTGTATATGGACAAAGCCAAGGTGCGGGGTATCACTCTGGGGTACCACTGTATTTAAATCAGCAGTCCTCATTTGTGCATCAACCAGTTTTTCATGCTTACCCACCCAGAGTACCACCACCCCAAGTCATCCTTACTTCACACCAAGCTCCTGCGTAAATTATTATTCTTTATAGTAATGTTTTCTTGATAAAGTGGAGATCATGTGTTCTGAATCATGTTTAAAATACAAGTTATTTTGTGTTAGTAAGCAGGGTTCTGCCGAGGCTGCGATAGTGCGACAATCTCGTGTAAAGATAATAAATGTCGCACTAAAATTGGTCTAGAAGTAACATTTGTCACGTTACGAAAATTTTGGGAACGAATGTGCGTATGGGACAATCGGAACTGAGTACGAACCGTTCATTAGGGTGCAGAAAATTCAGATGAAGCCACAAAGTAAAGTGACACCAAATTTCAGGAGAATTGATTTAAAAAGTATCAATGGACGTTGCATGATTGGACTACAATAAAGACTTCAGTTTTAGTAATGTTACAGTTACTGTCTAATTTCAATAACATATATGGTCAAAAGTTGTTGTCCCCATGATTTTGAAAATGTCCCCACATTTTTTATACCAATACATGGTTTTTTTTTCGGCAGTTTTTATAGCCGTTATTCGGCAATATTCCCAATGCCAAAAAGTACGTATTTTCCCCAAAATTAATGCAGAAATTCCCAATCTACATTCTGCAAAAAAATTCATCAAAATTGCACAAAAATTTACCAAGTTATGGACAATTTCGTAACGGAAGTATGTTAAAGATGTTCTACAATGTGAAACGAGTGTATGAGAAAGAGCTTACACACATCCTTACTATATCCTATGGGACTAAATATTTCCCAATTCGGAACGTTTATGCATCAAAATTCCCAATTCTGGGGGTATAGGCTATGTTCCCAAATTAGCTAGAAAAAACCCTATCAATAGGACATAATTATGTCCCCACCATTTTTGATCCTCAGGTAAATTTTTTCTACTTTTACATAGTGTGCAACTTACCTACTTGTTTGACCAATCAGAGCGAGTTATTTTTATGCCCCCCATCAGAGAAGGAGGGGTTTATTGTTTTGCAGATGTCTGTCGGTCGGTCGGTCGGTCGGAATTGAGACCAATCTGTTTCCGGATGATAACTCAAGAACGCTTGGGCCTAGGATCATGAAAGTTGATAGGGAGGTTGGTCATCACCAGCAGATGACCCCTATTGATTTTGAGGTCTGTATGTCAAAGTTCAAGGTCACAGTGACCCTGAACAGTAAAACGGTTTCCGGATGATAACTCACAAACGTTTAGGCCTAGGGTCACGAAAGTTGATAGGGAGGTTGGTCATGACCAGCAGATGACCCCTATTGATTTTGAGGTCAGTATGTCAAAGGTCAAGGTCACTGTGACCAGGAACAGTAAAATGGTTTCCAGCCAATAACTCTAGAATGCTTGGGCCTAGTGTCAGGAAAATTGATAGTTAGGTTGGCCATGACCAGCAGATGACCCCTATTGATTTTCAGGTCATTAGGTCAAAGGTCAAGGTCACATTGGCCAGGAACAGTTAAAACGGTTTCTGATCTTCTTGTCCAAAACCATAGGGCCTAGGGCTTTGATATTTGGTATGTAGCAAAATCTAGTGGTAAGATTGTTCAGATTATTTCCCTGGGGTCAAATATGGCCCCACCCCGGGGGTCACATGGTTTATATAGACTTATATAGGAAAAAACTTTGAAAAACCTCTTGTCCAAAACCACAGAGCCTAGGGCTTTGATATTTTATATATGACATCATCTAGTGGTCCTCTACTAAGATTGTTCAAATTAATCCCCTAGGATCAAATGTGGCTCCGCCCTGGGGGTCACATATTTTACATAGACTTATATAGGGAAAAACTTCTTGTCCAAACCACAAAGACTATGGCTTTGATTTTTTAGCTCACTAAATTGCTAAATTCAGTAATTGCTTGGTGCAATTACTGAATG